>NC_142997.1:9105909-9408939 GCF_061535395.1 Colias eurytheme | reverse complement strand
GCCTACAACTTTTCGAACAACTCATAAAATCTGAGGAATTGATCTGCGCCGGCTCAGTTATTTATGATCCCGGGTTCTGTACGTTTAATTGAGTGATTAAGAAGACGTATGGTGGATTTTTATTGCATTGTTTGTTTATTGATATTTCGTATTGTGCTTGTCATCATGTAGATTATATTTTTGATGCGCTATGACGTTTTAAGTAGCTATATGGTTTATAGTCTCTGTTAGTTACGTTTTTGTTGTAAGGTGTCATAAATTTGGCAACACGATTGGCTACTACAAGAAATACACAATTTTTGTTAAGGATTATAAGATATTGGTATATCAAGGATTTTTTTTTCAATAATATAACAGTGTCATACTTATATTATTACTCATAATAACTGTACGATTATAATAGTCCATTGACTATTATTTTATCTATTAGTATACTAAAATCGCAGATACCAAAACTTTAACCATGTACAAATTTCCCCAAACCGCACCCCGGCACAATAAACTAACCTTAAAGAATGTAAATTGAAAAATCAAGAGTTATTCAAAATAGTTGATCATAAACATTAACAGAGAACCCAAAAAGCTAATTAGCGGTGGAATAATTAAAAGCCGGCCGTCCCCGGCGCGGTCTTCACGCAAAAAGCTATCTGGCTTTCAGATTTCACTCCTCGTATTTCGAAAATTGTCGCGCTCATCTTTAACTTTGAATTCCAGACCGTTTTCTGTATCCGAACGACGCAAAACCTCGTCTTAATCAATGCAAAACTGACCTTAAAACGAGGGTAGTACAATTAATTTTCGATCGCGGTGCGGCTGGATGCGAAATGGACTGGTCAGTTTAAACTGAGTCGTATTATGGGGTGGTAGGGTTTGGTTTTGAATGTGGGTATATCGTTCGCGTTGCAACATTGAATTATTCTTAAGATAGTTTCGGAGATATGGCGGTTGTGTTCAAAACAAAACTATTCGGCTTAGCAAATTGAGCTCTCGAATGGATTCGGATCTGGACTCGGGCCGACCATAAAGGTCCACCTTTTTACTTTTACCGTTCATAGATTATTGCTCGCGTGTTCGTATTGTAATTAGCTTCGGTTAATATTAAATGTTAAGCTTTGGAAGTTGTTATTTGTATAATTGTTTGTATTGTTCTTGTTTTAATGTCACTGGCATTAAGTTATTTAGGTTTAAGACTTTGCAAATTTGGTAAATTGAAATTCATGTTTTGAAATATCTCTCCTTGATGTCGATCGTGAGCTGATTCTATCTTATATTGTTTTGTTATTGGTTGATAAAAGTACAGACCAACTTAATTTTGCTGATTAAAACATTCATATCGTTTTTCTGTATTGCCTTTACCATTAGCATTCACATTAAAGCAAAGCGCTCCCAACCTGACCGAAATATAACCATAAACTAAATAAAAGCAATCCTCAATGACCAGGGGCACTGAAATCAAAAGTGGGTTCGTTTCAAATTTGAAATTGTAATAACCGCCAGCGACGTAATATTTGAAATTTAACAAAGCCACTTATACTTTTTAATTTTATATCTCGCCTGACCTTCGGGGATTCGAATTTTTTGACGTATCGTTTATATTATCTGTAACGGTACAGTTATAAACAAAAAGTGAGACGTCTTAAGGATACGTCGGTAAGTGCTAAGTGAGCACACGTGCGCGGTCGCGGGTTCGTATCCCGGTTAAATTTAGCCGGCGAGGGGTACAGGGAAACGGCGCCTTTTTATAGAAACGAAGCGACTGCGCATCCAGTTACTGTCTGAACTAACTAATATTTAACAAGCGGCTCATTTCGAGCGTATTGTAATTTTAGACGCAAAGTTTTTCAAATGTAAGAACTATAGACTAACAATAGTTTTAAATAACTCAGATGTTTGTATTTAGTTAGTAGAAAATATACTCCTCATCAGACTTTAAACAATTCATTTCTTAAAAGCCTTTGTACGTTGTAGAATTTAAAGAAAGACCAGGGTATAAATTTTTACATTTTTAAGGTTATGATATAAATTCTAGAAGCTTCTAAGCTGTTACATAAGCCCGCAAAAGACATAAGTTTCACATCTACGCTGAATATGAAATTCAAAAACTCGCGTTGAAATATTGTAGGTAAGTGCAGTTGTTCAGGACTTCAATGCAATCTATTCGCAAATTGATTTAAAAAAAACTTCGCGAAAATTAGAGTCATGGGAACCGCGAATGAGTTGCATGCGCACGGAATAAAAACGAGCGGTTTTTACATGATTTTCCAGTAAAACCGTCGAGGGGCGTAGCCGGCGAGGTGCATGGCCGTCTTGAATACAAAATGTATTATAAGTGCACAATATTTGCATTTTGGATTACGCGCCGGAGGCGTCGTAATCATGCCTCTTGGAAAGGGTAACATGCGAGGCTAAATATCTTGATAGCCCTTTCGTTACTGAATCTACAGCTTTTCCAGCTGAAAATTGCTTAATAAAAATAATAAATAAATAAAAATCGTTTATTCAGAAACAATACATACAAATTACAAACAAAAACAATTTAGACACGACGATCGCCTCAACTAGGAATATACCTGTGCTAGAGACGATCGACGCCTTCCTCGCCAGACTTAGCCAGTATCTATTGTTAATTTAACTTATATACTACTACATATTTTTACAAAATAGAGAATCATTAAGAACTAATTGAGGTAAATTATCCTATAAATTCTTTTTTAAAATGACTTCTTTATTAAATAGTTGAGACCTCTTTGGACTGTAAGTGCTGGATTACCATAAAACCCCATAAATAAGAAGAATCAAGTCTGCCTCAATAGAAAGTCGATAGTCCTCCATCTCTGCTGAAACTTTATTTATTTATGGGCGTTTACGTCGCAGTAAACTTGGAAGTTACTTAGAGAATAAAGCAGTGTTTTATTCTTTTAGACGAGCTGCATCTAAAGATACCAAGATGTTGTTTATGTAAACAAAATCGAAGTATATTTTATAAATTTTAATCTTCTTTTATGCGTTTAAAGCATCGGTGCATTAATTACCTTTTATAGTGTAATAAAAAAATTCAAAGTCAATAATAATTGTAGTTAGCATAAATATTTCAAACTAAAATCATCGAATAAAATCATCGCCAAAGAAATATATCCCCTAAATAGATGTGCATATTGCATAATCTATTCCGATTATTAGAGACCACATCGCAAAATTCAAAAATTTCTAAGTCCCAAAACCCACACCAAACTAATCCACCTACTATATATCATACACAGATAAAAACAAACAAAGTTATTCTCGACTATGTAAAGCAGGCATCAATATGCGCTGTAAGTGTTTGTTGGTATTCATCACCACACACTCCGACCTGAGTGACGTCCATCACCTACCAATTTGCTTATCATCTTTCGGCAATGCCAAGTAATTTTAATAGGCGAGTGACCGCATATGAATTAGGGAATATACATGGTTTAGTCAATATCTCTTTTATTACATAACTAGCTTATCGCCCGCTTTGTCTAAAACCTAATAAATTATATACTAAAATCTTCCTCTTGAATTACTCTATCTATTAAAAAACCGTATGAACATCCGTCGCGTAGTTTTAAAGATTTAAGCATAAAACGGAACATAGGGACAGAGAAAGCGACTTTGTTTTATACTATGTTATGACGGTTAATCTTACTACTCCTCTATTTACTTTTACCAACAAGATTACTTACTCCTCTATCTAAAATCAATACATTCTTAATATTTTAACACCAAATAATTGAGAATAATGTAACAGCTATTACCGTATTTTAGTTTTAAATCATGCCGTACATTGTAACAACAGAGAAGCCGACGACATGAATACACGAATGTCTCGGAATATTTTGGCATAATTTGGCAATAATAACTTAAATGTTTCCGGACAGACAGTATTTAACATTTCTGTATATCAATCACAGGATTGTGGACAAAATTTCCAATGGGCATAGAGTTTATGGCCTTCCTTATTTATCTAGATCTTCTTTAGAAAAAGGTCATGAAGTGTCTGTTTATGGCATAAATACAGAAATTCTTGGGATATTTCTAAGTACTATCCCCATTTTCATTCCACCCACCACACTTACGTATAACCAATTTACATCCTTCATATTTACATCAGCGAGATCATGAGAAATCAGCCAAAAGCATTTGTTTAGTCATTATGTATTTAGTTCGGTCCACATGCGCGTGCGCCGAATGCCCATTCACTGCGAGGACTGCATACGACAAAGTAAAATGCGACATAACTACTTTTTGTGAGCTGCAGACTTAATAGTGTTATCTTTTAATGTCGCCATAAAAAGGTATGCATTTAGATTAAGGCATTTGAATAACTGGTGGTGATCGAAGAATTATAATTGACATTCAAAGACTAGGTTTAATACAAGTATAAATATCATTGATAGTTACAGTTATTCGAAAGTGAACATTTTGGCAAAATCGCTTTTCATCTAATTAAGTTATTAACTAAATGCTTTAAGGTGCTCGTTTCACAGTACATCAAAAAAAGAAACATTTAATTAGAGACAGCTAACAGCCCACAAAAACAAATTTGTAACATCAACACTAATTAATTCATAAAAATCGCGCGTGAAAATGTTTTTCCTACGACACGAATTCCTATTCATCCCACCGACTTATTTGGGAGCACGCAGACGGACAATGGTCGATAAACGAGTTTAAATCGTAGCCGTACGACGAGACGAGCATATCATTAAGAAACCAGTGTTCTTACTACTGCTCGATGAAAGAAACCACGCGACGTCGTTATTCCCAAACACATAAGTACCGTTATTGCGTAACAGAAGCCCAACGACGGCAAATACCCAGTTGCGAGCCGCTATATTGAATTGACATATCTCGAAGTCAATCTAGGGCTCCCAAGTTTTTCAAAACAGGCACAGATTACGCGTCGGATTACCGGCCGCTAAACTAACTTTGACGTTAATTGTAGGTTCTTCATCCGCCATTTGATGTAGATGATCGCTCGTAACTGTGTTTCTTTTATCGTGGAATGGCAACGGTGTTTCGGTTATGATTGAATCGGTCGCTTAACGCTGTCCGAGATCAATCAAATCCATCAGTTTTTATGCCTCCATTATGTTTATATCTCGAATGATCTCTACGAGAGAAATATTTGTAGTTTTAAAGTGGCACTAGTTACCGCGCCAGATGTTTCGGGCCGATAGGATCTGTGAATAAATCCACATCTAATTTGATCTGTTTCCCTGCCCCTACATTCCAGGCAGGTTTCAAAAGAGCTGCGCGCGCGCCAACGTCGCGTACCCATCTGTCAAACGTCACGGCCGTACCTCCCCGCAACTCCTGCGCACCTAATTATAGCCACGCTAATTAATTAGGACGATACCCACTTTTATTTTATTAGAAGTACAATTGAAAAATTGGCAATTAAACTTGTTGGATCTGTCTTAGCACGGCGCGTTACTTCGACGATTTATTAACGACAAATTGTTAATTGCTCTGCAGCAGCGCCGACATCTCAGCACTTCGGATGATATTTTAAACTCGCCGCGCTCATAGTGTTTAACTGAGCCGTTAATAAGTACTGCACATATGAAGAATAATTTAAAAATACAGTGAACCCTGTTCTGCAACTTGATACAAAATCGAGCCATACATAATACAGACGTCATGATTAAAGGACGCTCGATGATAAACTGCGAATGTGCAGTGACAATTCATGAGCGAGCGAAATGGCGTTACAGCGTTCCCGATGGGTGTAAGCGAGATATTAATTCACACGTGAGGTATAAAAACCGGGGCCGTTGATTTTATAATTTATTTGTAACACATTTGTCGTTGCGTGAAGATCGGGAGATACATGTGCTTTTTGTAGACTAGTGGGTAATACGCATCAGATGTGATTTGAGGAATAATTTATGTTGTTTGTACAGCGGATGTCACCATACTAGCTGTCATAAAGGGGCTCGTTACTGGTGTATGTCGTACGAGCCGGTAAGTGGTCGATCGTAAACCAGCGCCACTCGGAAATGAAGATATTTAACGTGTCACGAATTAGAAATATTTTTATTACGCCCGTAGTAAAGAGCGTGCTGAATAAAGAATTAATTTAATGTATTTAAATTGCATTTTATTACCAACAATGCACGTTAAATCTTCCAGTGTAGCAGCGGAGATCAATCACGGGCGTATTATCGTAGTTTTAGGTTCGCGCCAAGTCGCTGTCCGACGCGACGCGGCAGCCATATTTCAAATCAGTTTGAGATATAGACCATCTTTTACCGATGCATCGTCGCGATGATACTGATGATTTATAACTAATTATAAGCTCTTGTTAACGTCGCATCCGAGACGGACAATTGCCGATCAATTTACATGCGATTTTGCGTATAGTTTAGTTGAATAGAGGTTAGGATTTTTAGATTTCAAGTCGGTTGTTTACAGAGTTGAACGCCCTATGGAGGCGATTCTGACAGTTTAGCGTTCCCGGGTAAAATATAGCGCTCAGACGCTAAGAGGGGGGAGGTACGCAAATAGCGAGTGAGTAAAACAATGCTATATGATATATCGGATCAGTGCGCTATGAAGATGGGATTATTGGCTCAAAGAGCGGTTATTTTGGGCCTCTCTGTTGTGTTAAATGTCATGTAGGTTAACCGCTTTTTAAAGATCACAAATAGGAATAGAATGATGAATGTAACAAGAAAATACGTAATGATTTTTCAGCGCTAAATTGTATTTACGAAGATTTAAAGCGAAACGATACATCTGAAATGTGTACAATGTGTTTTCTGTTAACATGTCGGAAGGTGAATAAGACCGAAGTTTGTTTTATTACAAACAGAACGCGAAATTTAAGACAATACCTTCAAACATTTCTGGCGCCATATTTTAGGGAGCGCTCCAACAAATTTCGTTTCTGACTTTTGTTTATATACAAAAATATTTATAATGGGACAAAGAAATACGGATGGCTTCAAAATGTAAAGGGGTGTTCACACAAACGTGTTTTAAACTTAATTTTGCTTTGGGATTTATGTTACCAGAATAGAAAGCCAGAGTTAAATAGAGCTCTAATTATGACAAAATACCATCATTGCAGCCTTAAACACAAAAGAGACTAAATCCAAAAATTTATATTTTCATAAGGTCGAAACAGGCCCAAACCTTCATTTCGTATTTGACCTAGGCTGATGCAAGTCAATAATATATTCTCCGTTCGCAATGTGAACGCAGTCCAACAGACAGACGGACGACCGACAGCCGCAAGACTATAAATAAATAATGCGCCAACATTTTATTATTATCATCATGGGAGCACGTGCGTACAAACTGACGGAGACATTCTCTATTCTATGTGCCTATCAGTTTTGTTGTTTACGTCGCCTTTATAAATAGTCAATACGTTGACCTTTAATGGAATATAAAGAATTGTCTGTTCATCCTGTTCCTATATTATAATTCAAAAGTTATTAATATCTTAAATTTCTGTTCGATTCCCAGTGGACACCAATAACTAATAACCAAGTTTGAAAGGTCATACAACTAAAACTATCGCAAACGCAGGTCTACCCACTTTGTAAGGAAAATCGATCAGTGATTGACATGTTACAACATGTTACAAGGTTTCAGCACTTAATTAGTTTATAATATCATGTTCAATAAAAGATAACAGAAATAAAGATCAATCAAGTTTTATCATAATGTGCTCATCGGTTTAAGGTATAAAATCGTAGAATAATTTTCAAGTTCACATTTACAAGCAACAAAGTTTTTAATTTCTAATGACACGATACGATAGTTCTGTATGTCTTAATTACACCGACATTTTAATGTCTCCAGCTATCATCCGCTCAGTAAGTTGAAAAACATTGTAATACCGATAGCATCACCTAACAATTTAAAGGCCATAAATTCAAGATTTTATTTCTTCATTTTATACGCCATAAACCTAACCTCTTTCTGACCATTACATCTAGTATTAAACAAACTACAATTTCACAACACTGGGAACGTTACAAAGACTTATTCAACGATGACGTCGACTTTTTAAATGATCTGGAACAATATTTATAAACTCGTAGTTCCAAGGTTGTTAGCGCCGAAGCTCATAATCAGCCACCGTTACTTAATCGTTAAATATTATTGCCTGTTCGCGTAGCCATAGACGCTATAGTCCAATTAATTCGAGAACCTAATTAGTGGAAGTATTATTAGATGCGGTCGTGGCAGTTACCTCATCGAGCTTTATTTTGTAACCAATAACGGCCCATAAAACGGAATAAGATGCAAACATTCCCGGCTTATCTAGATCTCGATCGGCTTACACATTGCAGAATATTTTAGCGGCCACAATGACAATCCCGTTCTTACACGAGTATTACAAATAGCATCGTGACTAAATAATCTGAATCTATTTCGGTGATAAACCCGCAGCACCTCAATGTCGCCCTGGTCGCAAATAATATCTTCATTTACAAAGTCGTTTGGAGCCGAATTATTTTTATAATCCTTTTAATGTCTCATTAGTACTTGGCACATGTGCGCCGTCTAATTATCCTAGTAGCTATCCACTGAGGTAGTCGCCTCATTGATTATTATTTTAACGGACAATTAAAATTTGATGGCCACTTCTACCACATTCATCTTCGACTCGGTACGTATTAGTACCGACTACTCGGTACTAAAATATTAAAACTATATCGCGTGCTCGATGGAAAGCCGACCCTATCGCGAAGGGAGAGAGTCCCTTTTGGGCTAATCTCACGGGTGTGTAAGCCCGTTCGCGCTGCAATTGCTACACTGAGTGTCGAGACTTGGCGTCAATAAAAATAATCGTAAAATTTGCTTCCGAAACGAAATGAACTTCAACTGTTCTAATTTAAGGTTTAGTGTCGCGTGCGCTTCGCTCTCAAACGACCGTCGGACGTGTGAAATAAAAATCATGCGTATGCACACATTCGTTAAGAATTGACACTTATTAAAGGGGATAATTTTTTTTAATTGGCATGACGACATCACTTTATTTAGCGACAGCGGCCACTTGTAGCGTGACATTGGTTGATTTGAAAATTCCTTTTGTTGACTCCACGTCAATCATTTTGACACTCTTTGTTCGTTGTTAACATGCTTTGTTTTTGCCTCTCGAATGAGACCCCGCGATACGAAAGCCCTCGTGTGCTCCTTAATTACGCCGCTATTGATACTATCTACGTTCATTTTTAAATTAAGATATCTGATAACGTTATTGTTTTAATTAAAGCTGTAAAATATCTGAATTATTCACGAATTATATCGAAAGCAATCTAAATGTATAATTAAATTTTACATTTTGAAATGTTGAGTGATCTTCAGAAAGGAATTTCTCATCCGCATTTTAACCTCGATCCGCCATTATATTTTTAATTTAAACTTGTACGGGCGTGCCAAATCTGACGTGTCATTAGGTATAAATAACTTTAAGATAATTGAATACATTCGAATACAGAAGTCATTTAAACGAAAAACAAGACCGTTATCGATGAATACAAGAAGCATTGTGAGCAGATCATAAGCTGAACCATTCCAAATTCAAATTGCCCGATTCGGATTTGGAATCGAGTGCGATTGGCCGCCGAGCGCGTGACCAATCGCTAATTAGAAAATGTGTTCACTGTTGTGCTTTTACGGAAGCCGATCGCTGTTCTGTAATTAAACTTTTAAATCTAATTCAAAATTTAAATTCTAAAGCGCTATTTCTACTTCTGGTGTTACCAAAGCGTCGGTTATAAAGGGTGCCCTGTAGTAGCTAAGAAAAAACGCAGTAGCTTTGAGCGGGTACGAGTAGAATGATTTATTTCTGTTTTTCAATATGTTGATGTGAATCTATCGAGTTGGAATATTAATTTATAATCGATAATACTTAAGTGTTATTCAGCCTATAAATCAAAATATGTGTATATAAAGTAATTTGTATCGAGTTTAATTGACCATTAATTCTAACGTTTGAAGTTATTATATTATAGCAATATTTTTACATTTACAAAGTTATAAAAAAATGACGATCTAATTAATTTTAGAGCAAAAACAAATTCCATAGATAGACCTATAACCACTTAATGAACATAATAATCAATTACTGAAGAGAATCAAACTGTAGACACAGAAACAGACTTTCAAAAAATTATCGATTAAAGATAGTTTTCTCAATAGAAACAAAGTTTGTTAACCCCAGTTATTATAGAACTCGGGGTGGTCTGCGGAAATCTTTGGGCCAGCAAATGGCCCAGCGGGGCGCTACGGGACCCCAATGTCACGGTGTGATGGTTCCGTATGCGAATATTGCAGTTTTTACACGATCTAATTTCCGCTGTATTGTATGTTTTTCTTGTAATTATATCTGTGGGAGACGGGTTTAGATTGTTATGCCTTTATATGTTTAAGTTTATACTGTTTCTAATTTTAATGTCTATCAACAATAATGGTAGAAATATAATACTTCAGTTCTATAAAAATTAAAAATGACTTTAAAGTGCTTTAAAGGGATGAATTTTAAAAACAAAATAGTCTAAAGCGAAAACCTTCTTGTTGAAGTTCTAACAATTAATGTATATTGAAAATCTGATTCCAATTTAAATCTTTAATTGAGTACAAGATTATTGGCTAGTCCTGGTGACTATAAATATCTAAATTTAGACATTATCTCAAGATCAAAATACCCACAAAATTTTAAATCTTTTCGAGTAACCAATCTTCTCAAAACTTAATTCACAAATATGTATTCAAACATTAACCAATCTACTTAAAAACTCAAAATCGCAAATAAAACACTCTTTCCAAAGCTCATTCTGAAAATCGCAAATACTTAAGAATTAACAATAGCACAAATGAAGACGTGGACCGCCCGCGGTTGGTCCAAATGGGACGCAGCGGGTTCTATTCCGGGTGAAGCTTGTTGGTAAATAGATGGAATTGCTGGTTGTGACGTCTGTGCGTCATTCGGTACAAATTGTGTGTATTAATTTCGGAAGTTGGGATATTTTAAGGGACTGATTAAGATTTTTTGATATTCTGTTGTGATTCCGCTTTGTAGTTTTCATATATTTGTTTTTAAATGATGCTTAAAATGAACTATATTAAAATATAGTTTCAATTTATATAAACCTGTTTTTATTGTAGCTACTTATTTCAAAAAACCTTTAAAATCATCGTATATATAAACAATAATTTATGAAAATTGAGATTACCTACATAGTTAAATATATTGGTGTTGTAAATTCCTTTTTTAATACTTAATTGGTAACAATTCATCGATAACTTGAGTCGTTCAGCTGCAAACAGTCTATAGTTTTAATATCGAATCCACAGCTTTCTCTGTTATTAAATCTTTGTGGAAGAAATGTTGTGCTATTACAGCACAGTAGGGAGCCTATCATGGCAGTATTTTCTATTAATAAATGACTAATCATGTTTATAGTTTTTAGCTATAGTTTGTGCTTCGTGTTTTATTATTTAAGTTCATGTACATTGCAATATTTTTGAAGTTCTACTTTAGGCGTGTAGAGTCAAATTTCAAGGTCGCGTCATGGCAATACAGTCACGTCATGAAGTAAAGCGTCGATTATGGTATCTTTGAATATTTCCAAAGAAGTTTCACTTCTGACACGTGCGCTCGGCACACACGCTCTTTTTTAATCCATCAGGCCCCGGAATCACAGACACAATAGAAAATCTATTGTGTCGCGGTCGGATCTGGCCGTCCGGGGCTCAATGGGTTAAAAAATATTCAAGAAATTAGGTCTATTGGTTTTGTTTATAAAATACAGATTTAACAGTTAATAACAGATTTAAAAAGAAAGTGTCTATAGGTACTCAAAGATTTCTCGTATTGAATGGGAATCGAACCCAGCACATATTTCTGATGCTAATGCACTAACTGTACGACGACGGTCAAGTGTCAAGCTATAAAATGAATAAAATTTAACAACCTCAAGAATAGTGGTTTCCAGACATCTATTTAATTTCCTCCAAGTCTTGTTTACAGCTAAATATATCATTGAAATGAGCCAGTAAAAGCCATAATAACAAATACTTCTAATAAAGGGAATAATTAGAGAAAGCGCCATGACGATAAATTACGATGTATTTACGGCTAATTTATTAATAGAATTATTTGCGAGTCAGCAGTCGTAAATACGGCGCGGTGTGGCCAGCGTCGTCGTAAAATTTATTTCAACGAGATTGGTTAGCGGGCAACCAATGGACGCGCGTTCGAAATTTAAAAGCGGCGGTTTACGAGCGAACGTCTTCGTTTTGCCGCCAAAACCGCTTATTGGGTCGCCTTTGTTGACGTTTGGCTAAATCCGTTTGCAATTGTTTTTAGCTGGGTAATAATGATTTTATGTAACTGTAATGTTCCCATAAAGTGCGTGGATTATTATTCTGAATCCCACCTCACGTTGTAAATTCGAAGGTGTGAATTTTATATGTATTTGTCTGTCTATCCTTCTAAAAACCAGATGCATTTTCAGATATTTTCTAATCCTCTGAATAAGTTAACTTTTTATGTGTGCATCAAGGATGAGAAACCATAAATGGACAATGTCACGTACACTAGTAAAAACTGGTAAATAGTAATTAATATAATTAAAGAATATAACGATCAAAATGCATATGAAACTACACACTCGACTGCTCATAGCTTATGGAGCATGATACACGCATTTCTAATAAAAATACATCATAAAGATATAACCATCATGCTAATAAGAACGCATTAATAAACACATCACACTATGCTTGTAAAAATAGAAAATATATTTAAAAAACACTTAAAGGCTTCTTTTTTACATTACAGTTCTGAAATCTGATTCTAATAAACTGTAAAGGACTTTGTAATGTCAAAAAACAAGTCTCAATTTAAGTATGAGTTGGATGAAAATTGAATTTATTGGTCACCATTTTCCTGTCCCAAAAATTAGATCTAAAAAGTACTTCTGAATCACCTTACACCTTCAGGGAGCAAAACAATTTGGTCTTAATTAAGGGAATTCTCGAAACGATTGTAAATGTAAAATTGGCAAGAAATACTACGTAATAAAGCAGTCTGGTTGACACCGTGATGTATGCGCGCGCGCAGCCCGCGTAAACTGCGCAACGCTCGCCGTACATATCCAATGAGATTGGATTATTGTTTTGTTTATCTGTGCATACTGATGGACCTGTGATATTTTGGTTATATCTTCTTTATATTTCTTCATCCATCTAGTAGATATATTTCGATAGATTGGCTACCTTTTGTTCGACAATTGCTTTTGCATTAGGCTCAAATTTCTAGGGACATTTTAAAGGTTAAATCCTTTTATTTCTATTTATAGATCAACAACAGAAAAACCTGCAATAGTAAATACAGCAATTTTCATCTTCATTAGCGACATATTCTTAACAATATTTAGAATTCATCTATCTTTACATAGGATTTATTGCACGTAATAAAAATTGAATAAGTTGTTTATTACTATTTGCTGTCAATAACCATTAAAAAGCAATCATCCATACTAATATTATAAATGCGAAAGTAACTCTGTCTGTCTGTCTGTTACTCAATCACGCCTTAACTACTTAACAAATTTGCATGAATTTTGGTATAGAGATATTTTGATACCCGAGAAAGGACATAGGCTACTTTTTATCCCGGGAAATAGGATAGGTTTTATCCCGGAAATCCCACGGGAACGGGAACTATACGGGTTTTTCTTTGACTGCGCGGGCGAAGCTGCGGGTGGAAAGCTAGTTTTCTATAATATCACATATCTATATGTAGATATGTAATTTATTATCTTTCAAGATTTCTGTACGTGTGAACGTATTTATAACGTCTTATATTTGAACATTATCTACCAGATTCGAAGTATTATTTTTAGTATTAACTACTTCTATATTTACTTATTGTAATCTTCTAGATATCACTTATGGCTGCTGTACACGAGTAAAGTAAACTACTGTTTACTTTACTCATGTACTCTACTGAGTGAACTAGCATACTACTCTACTAATTTTTATTGAAATTTTAGCGCTCTACCAATGGTGTGTCCCCATTATTATAGTAAATAGGATAGTTAGTACTCTACCACTCTACTCCACCATTTACTCTGCCCGAGTACAGCCATTAGAACTATTATTTTTAAGATTAGCTTGTTATTACGTCACAAATGTTATTTCTTCTTTTCCTTTTACATTAAATACATCCTGGATTGTATTTTTACTTGGGGATAAAAAATGACATTACTTCAGGCTAATATCAGAATGCAGTACCCCAGTGTATTGTGGCCGTGACGAATCCGTGACGAATTGCGCTCTATCCGGGATCAAATCCCGCCTTTGTCCCCTTATTTTTATTATTTTTCTTATTGCTTTCCCCACGGCTCTTAAATTATTCATTGTGCGTGCGCTTTGTGAAGCTACACTATCTGTTTATTTGACAGAAAAATGGTGCAAATTGAAATAGTGGTTCTAGCCCTCTACTTCTTAAAATTAAATGTTTCGATGTCAGTTTCACTATTGAAAGAATATTCTAGATCTTATTCTGTTGTATTGTAAAAGTGTACTTAATAAAATGTGTGGAAGAAAAAAGGAAGTGTACCTAAAGTATCTTAATTTATATTCTATTTCATCTAAGACCAGGTTTTCCTATGCATCTAGAAAACTCAATAAGCAAGCATTTAAAGTTACATTGATGAAACTGTATTCAAAATCTCTTGACCACCAAACACCAAATGACAATATTTTTCCATAGCTACAAATGTTTGTGCCAATGATATCCTTAATCAATTTAAAACAAGGATTATCGACATAACCACAATCTCTCGCCAATTATGATCCCCTCATTTCCTAAGTTCCCGCGGTTCTGGCCAATCGGCATCCATCAAACGTCAATGGCAGACTATAAAAAATAAATAAAATATCAGATTGTCGCGTGGAAACCTCTTGTGAAAGGAATACGGGGTGTCTTCGCGCACTGCGGTGTCAGGTGTTTTGATGCTATTATTTTGTTGTGAATGCTTTTGATTTTCAGAATAAGGTATGTTTTATTTAATATTGTTAATATTGTTTTGAACTACAACTATAGAAGTAAATTTTGTTCTTTTGTAATTTGTAATGGAACTTTCTATTTTTTGAACGGTTCTTCTCAAGTAGTCTTCTAAAGAAATAACAACTTTTTACTTTATCATCAAACTAATCTCAAGTGTTGTTTATCTGAACATATTTTGTGATGATTAACTGGATAAGGCTCTACAAGAAGACTTCACTAAAATTGTTATGACGTAGGTAGAAATCTTATCCAAATCTAACTTTCCTTACACCTTGTATGAATACCTTCAAGATCTTCATTCCTCAATCTAAAATCTTATCCAGATGTAACTTTCGATACACCTTATATACCTTCAATATTCAACAATATAAAATGTCCTCTGTCCCACAGTGCGCAAAGCCCCCAACAGATTATCGCGGGGCGCAGTAAAGAAACAATTTCGTAACATTTGCCGCCAGGGGAGGCTTATAGAATCCCGGTACATGATAAAAATACAATATTACCACCCTTAAATATTCCCTTTTTCTCAAAACTCGCCTTTGAAACATTTAACAAGTTTATTTCTGCTTGTCATGGGACGTTTGGCCTCAATTGTTTAGTTCTTTGAATGTGTGTGTGTTGCATTAGTGTACTAAGTTTGTATTTTCGTTTGTTTTCCAAATCAAACTATGAAACTCGTGTTTGTATGAATAGTTCCAAATATTTTGGCACAACTTAAGAAATCAAAATTTGTAGTCTTGCGGTTGTTAGTAAGATTAGTCTATCGATAATGATTCGTCGTAAATAAAATTCTCACATATTTCAAACAGAACATTTTATTTTTTAATTCGTTCAGAAAAATAATATAAAATTAAAATCACATTGACATACAAGATGGACGTACACCAAATAGCTATACATAATGAGTTAGATTTAATGAGAAATTCAGAACATCTACCGCTTTATATCTAAAACCTAACTTAGACAATCAACTACTTTATGTTAAAACTCATATACAGACAAAATAACTAATATTACTCCCCAAACCAACCAGGCTAGAACTGTATAAGTTATGGCTGTTAACAATGTGAGAAATAATATAACACAAACAAAACAATCAGTCTCAACGCCCAAAAATATCTTATCATTAAAGAAAACGCGACACCGACCAATCCTGCCACTTGGCGCCAACTTCGCACAGATAATAAACCTCTAAACGTCACAGAATTGGTCGGCCGAATCGATGTCTATTCGATTTTCCAAACTGTTCGATCGTGACCCATAACAGACTTCCCAATGTACAAAAATACTGCAAATAATTTTAATTATTCTTACGCTCGGAACAAAATGGCGACTTATTTTTAATCTGTTGAAGCATCTACTTCTATAACGCACATACATACAATAATATATCCGACAGATAATCGATTCCATTTACAATCGATTAATGCGATAGTCGCCTATCGATTAGGACTCGTTGGTAAATGGCAATCGATTGTTAGGGAACTCGATTACACCTAGCGTATACTGCATACGTATTTATATCCATTTTACTAACTATAAATCTATTTTTAATATTTTCGTGCTTCGTTAGTGAACGCAAATGCAATTATAAACTATTTACGTATATATTGTATTATTATTATTTACTAGCCAAAAAGATTAGCAACTACCACCTTTAAAATCAATGACAATAATTTAAAATTCTTAATTATAACTTAGTATCTCACTTAGGCAAGTTAAAGTTGTGTTTTTACGTATACTTCGTTTTCAAATAGTTCTCCGAATATCCTAATTAAGTTAAACTAAGCTCAGAATTGTAATCGTAGCTTCTAGAAGGATTATGGCAATAGTTTGCTCACAGAGTGAGAGAAGAGAAAAGACTTATGCTGTTTACTCACTAATCATAATTATTAGTATACACATATTACAATCAACGTTATACGTATGTTTTTTTTTAAATCGTATACATATTTTCAGCGCAAATTAATCGACTGGCGCGTCGTCGAATCAAACAAAATAAAACCAGAGAGTCCAATGGAACTCTCTGGAGTCGCACCCACAACACCCCTTCACTGTATGAAGAATCAATGATCGTTCATAAATTTTGAAAATGCTTTAAAATTACAGTGCTTTAGGGTTGGCCAATTGCAAAAACGAAGATTTGAACTTAATCTAGCGGCGGTTCCTTAGGCTTCACTGGGAAGCCCTCGGAGGCCGGCGGACGCGTGACAAGCGGGGAGGCGGGATATTAAACTAAAATGCGAGCACCCCCTTATAGACTTCGTTTTTGCAATGGCCAAACTAAGAACAGGGGTGCACGAGGTAGCTCGTGGTCGAATTGGGTGCTAGCTGGGGATCGCGCCTCTGAATGAGATGGGACTTGCTGAAGGGGGTACTCACAACGTCCGGGGTGGAGGCTCCGTCGTGGCTGCTGTCGGGGGCGGAGCGCTCGCCGTTGGAGTCGGGCGGGCGGGCGCTCTCCCGCTCGTCGATCACCAGGTCGATGGGCATCTTGCCCTTGAGGCAGCTGATGTAGCGGTGGCAGAAGTTGTCGCACAGCTCGTGCACCTGCCGCCAAACGGACTCGTTAGTGGTGGCACAACCGAATGGGCTGGTCAACTGGTATCTTAATATGTATATAACAAGCTGGTTCTGCTAAGATCTGTGTTCAGTAATGTGACGACCTAGGCTTTCAAATAGCCATCTCCAAATAGGTATTAAATAACAAAAGTGAAATTCCTTAAAAAATTTGTTGTTTGTAAAGTAGGTTTACGATCGAGATGTTTACGTGATAACGTCTTATTGGTGGCAGCGCTCGAGATGAGACGGGAGATCGGTCCGTCTCTCGTTATACCTGCGATCGCGCTCGTGAGGTTTTGGTGTGACACAAGTTTCTGAACATGTCACCCGACTAAAACGATTTTAAAAACATTATCACGTCAAAACGTTATCACGTTAAAAACATATATAAGTAATTATAAAAAACACTAGCCTAAGTGAATTCACACTTATCTATGTTTCTGCTAAGCTTAAAGAATTCTGTATAGATATTTAACTAACTGAGCTATAACAAATTATCTGTAATATTTATACACATTGTATACTCGTAGCAGCTTAAGAGCACCGCTAGTGGCCTCCCATCAGGTGCTGGTCGCATAAAATTATCAACCAGCCTTATTTCCATATTCGCTTCAGTAAACCGCTTAAAATATAAGTGGTTATTATTAATAGCATATTTTCGTTCGGTAAAAATACCCAACGTGGCTGCAATCCAATTTGAACCTAAAGTAATGGAGCAAGGAGTATAAATCGCATTGAAGACGCAGGGTTCAGCGACACCGGCGTCGAAAGGCGACCTTTAAACTAATGTTAGTACACAATGCTTAAACAAAAACACAATAACAATAGAAACAAAGGGAATACATTTGGAATCGCGAACCGTCTGTCGCGTTTACGCACGATAGTAAAAACTGGGTATCATAAAATAAAAAACGATGGAAGCACGGTTTCTACAATTTTTTCGGGGCCAATAAAACGCGACCCCCGCCGGGCGCATATTAATTCCTTTCGAGACTTATAAATTTTCATAGGCATAATTAGTTTAGGAATTAACATAAGGCAATAAAGAAGGTAACGAAATTTTTAAGCGATCGGTGAAATGTGAGCAATAAAATGAAGGCAGGTGATTCGTCCGTTTCAAAAGGACTAGGACGTTTGGCGGTTTTGGAAATAGACGCAGCGGAAACGGAAACACTCCAGCCGTTGACAGCTAATTATGTTCTTGGGCTCTAACTTCCTAATCGACAGCTTTTTCTAATTTATACAAAACGAAAAAAGAAACGTTGACGCGTTTTGACTGAATCAATGTTCGTCAATTGACATGTTTTTATTGATGAATAGAGGGTATTCAACGAGAAATATGTATAAGGCGATTTAAGTGTTAATTCATAAGAAAATACTAAATAGAAGCTAACATGTTCTTAATTGAAAGCAAAATTGAATTTTGATATAAAAAGGTTTTAGATAGAAGTGAAGCTGCATACCGCTGAGCATAAGTGCTTATATTTTACGGAATAATAAGAAATTTGTAAAGAAAATATCAAATTATTATTAGTAACGTCATCGACACAAAGCTATGGCACAACAAAAATATAGGTACTAGTTCTATTTCAAAGAATTCGTAAACTTTTGAGAACAAAGAATTCTGTTTTAAAATCCTATATATAAAACAAAATAAATTCCAATATATCTCGCTTTCAAGCGAAGCATTGGTTTCACCAGACAGTGACAAAGATTTGACACCGTAACTCTTTCAATATCCAAATTCGGATCTTTCATCCCATCAAAATGTTAACATCACAACTACCAATCGCCGTAAGCAATAATAACTCTTAAACGCGTCATCCAAAGTGCCATTATCGCGTGAAAACATAATTGTGATGGGACGCTATGAGCGATCTGTTGATGTCTTTAATGAGATATTACAACATTCCGAGTCCCGAATCCGAGCCGATTATCGTTACCAACATCAGAACTCTTTCCAGAAATTTAAATTTGGAACTCGGATTGAGATGGCGTCTTAACGATTTGAATTTCGAACGTCTATGATGTCTGATAATGGTATTAATACAAAATCCATGGTTATGGTTTGAATTTGGAACGCGAATTGTCTATTCGATTTTCGAATGACAATGGAACGATGATGAGTGAATCCTTACTGGCTGTGTTGGCCGGCGTCCGGTGAGCAAAACAAATTAATTTGAATGTATCGCCGATCCGGGTGCCATTACACAGGTATGCACGGAGTATTTTTAAAGTTTTCGAAGAGGGCTGTCAGAGCGTTGCCAACGCGTGGGCTGCGAGATCGGCTATAATCTGTGCCTCGCCGATTAAAAGGGTTTTTTAACGTAATACCACTTCCCGCGCTAATGCGCTTGTGGGTGTGACTAGTCGCGTAAATTGGAACGTTGTTTTTTTAACACATTTAGCTATCATAGGATATTTTGACACGCGCAAATTTATTATATTTACGCTCTATGTAACATTTATCATATTCCGCAATTTGTCTTTATTTTTTGCGGATGTTTTATTCAAATTTGATTTATCAAACGTGAAATATTATAGTGTCATGATTGTGGAGCTTTTTAGAAAATGAATATGACGTTACTTAAGATTAATATGTACAAGTTTATTCATTTAAATATGAGATGTTTCGTAGAGACAGGGAAAATATATCGATAAGGACATAGGTAACACTGCAGTTTATTAAAGCTAGATATTACGTAAAGTTTAATTCGCTAAGCTCCTCTTATAAATGGTTCTTTAATTCACCGCAATACAGATAAAAAAGCGACGCATTTGGCCGACATTGCGAAGCGCGCATTCTTCTTTTTCGATTTAAATAAAAATAACCGGTCCGGATCCAAATGGTGCCGATTCGCACCTCACTTCACTGTTTCTATCCACATTTCCTATTTTTATCAGGCTTTTAATTAAAACTTTTTATAATCCGACGTGTGAATAACCTGTGTTGTGTATAGAAGCATGGTTGTAAAAGTTTGTTGCGTCATAAAGCGAGGGTCCCAGGTTCGAGGCCCGTAAACTAACAAATCTGACCTACATCGTAAATCACTTAGCCACGTTGTTACAGATAACGTTTACGAGTTAGAAACAAAATATGAAATAAAAAGCAACAACGCAACTTTAGTTCGCCTTTAATGACTTCACTTGCGATAAACTTGCGCGGTTTATTGAATAAACAACCAACTATTAAATTATACGTCAGTGTCATAACTTTGTGATATATTTTATTCGTTTACAAATAGCTGAAACGGAACGCGATTTAAACGCAGAAGTAACACATTCCATATTTAAATTTACAGCGAAAACATCGAATCTGATATCGGAATGCCTCTTTCAAAATTCGAACGGAGTTTTGTATTTTTTAAATTTATCGGGATGAAATGAAGGCTGGGATACACGCTACATAACGTAATTAGGGTACAATCGTGTACATAAAAACCCGCTAGTGTAGACCAATCAGATCGGATCGTGACAGAACCGCCGATGTAACCGCCGGCGGCCATCTTTAAAATATTTCGAACATAAATCAAAAATGTTATTGGATATTATAATGTTGGAATAATTCTCTTTCGTTAGTGACGCGCTCGTATGAATGTTAAGTGAGTTTTTGTCATTTATTATACTTTTGTTATTAACGAGTTTCGTTAAATGCATCTGCGGGATTACCTTTAATCTAATACTTAAAAGAACTTTGGATGTTTAATGAAGCGGAAATGAATTCGTATAACGGAATGTTTTTTCTTTTGGGCAAAAAAAGACGAGATACAATCCGACATGTATGGGATATGAGCGGCAAAAAACTGTTTTTCGATACCAGATACAGGTATGAGGGGCATTAAATTAATAATGACTAGTTTACACTCGCGGTGTTGTCTACTATTGTAAACTTAATTTATTTTTCTTGCAACACGCACAAAAACTTGAAATTTAGCGAATATAAATCAAGAAAATCTTCATACTTTTGCGTACTCCTCAATCATTACGCGCACACTACATCATTGCATAAGAATGTTTTAATGCACACAATTTTATAATTTAACCGATTCACTTATGTGCTATAATTGCGTGCCCATATTTATCATGGAAACCGTTAACCTGTCTTTACTAAATACGTATAATTGCATCGACTCTCTTGAGCCGTCCGAAGCCGATATTTTGAATTTGGAACGCGGCTTTTTATTTTTTTAATGGCTTTTATCTCGCCCTCCGGCCAGCTTCGGATCGGATTACACTCGTTACGAACCGCATTGTATATACTTTTTCTAATATTACCGTTTCCGAACGCGTTCCACAAATAAATAGGTAGCCAGATGAATATATAAGATGAGGATCCATCAAACTAACCGCCAATTAATGTCGAAATATGGCATAAGGCAGTTTTTAAATTTTATTGTATGAAGCCACTGTATTTATTATCTATGAACTGATCAATTTTAGTGTGCTAGTTGTGTTTGAAGAATTTCATTCACATGTTAAAATCTATCCTCAAACTCATTTTATTATTACTGATTAAAAATTAAAAATGTAGATAGCATTATGCATCAAATTTGACCCTAATGTTAGATGTCTAATTAACGTATACGCGCGAACGGTGACATGGAATATATTTTACCGTTATATAATATAATATCAATCATAATTTGGACCGGTTCGAATCGATATGTGGAAACGAACTACGCATTTATTATTTCGTGTTATTTTGTATCGATCTTCCGATAGAAATCATTCTAATTTTCACACTTAACAACGTTTCGAATTGGCTGTTTGATTAGCTTTTTAACGAAGAATGTACAAATTTTAAATGTCGAACGCAATCAAGGCTCGTATAATTCCAAATTCAAATGAACATCGTAATATTCAAAAAGAAATGTCAAATGGAATTTCTATTTTGACACTGATTTCCATAACAATGAGAGCGGTCATTCGAACGGAGAATTAATTTTGAATTTTCGAAGTTGGAATCGTAACCGGTCTTGTGTGAGCGTGGAATCGATATTATCAATCGATACTCTGGATAATCGAGAATCGAGACGATAGCGTCAGGTGATCCGGGTTCCGTAATGTATTCCCTCATTAATAAATAATTATTATTCGAAACTTACTTTTTCTAATTCTAAGAGGTGAAACCGGAGCACTTGTATTGCTTGCACCATCTGGAACAAAATAAATTACATTTATCTTATGTTTTGGTAGGTACAATACAGCGAAAACTAACGTAGACCACTTCATGAAATAGTACCTCAATAAGTTACTAGTAAATATGGCTAAAATAGTTTTAAGGATTAATACAAACAAACACACAAACAATTTTTTTGACATAGATTGAATACAACTGCACAGAATGATAATAAATAACACTGCATTCAATATGAATTCCTAAGTAGATATAAATCAATTCTAATTTGTCTGTACGTTTATTGTTACATCGAAAACTACTAAACGAGTACCGTAATGTATTCGAGTCCTATAGTAAATAATATCACATATCGATACAACTGATGCATTTTTAATATAACGTGTGTTTGATTATTTTCATACGTGACAAGGGTTTGTAAGTCTGTCCGTGATTAATGTGGGAGTGCTACACCTGCTGTAGTTGAGAATTTATGTGTAGATTTTATGATATGGATGTTTAGTTTACTATAAAGACTTATATTTTTAAGGCCAAATCGGAAAGTCGATTAATCCTTATTAATTCTAATGTACGTTTTTCTAAGCAACGAGAGATACTACTATAGTGACTTAGGATATTTTTTATTACATATTGAATTTTGACTCTAAAAAAATGAGATTCCAAAACTTTGACACCGGTACAACCTTTAAAAATACTTTTCCTATACAACTTGAATAACAAAATTTTTAATGTAAGTAGCAATAAAATGCTAACAGAAACAAAATGGCGTTTACGGGTGTACAAACATTTACAGAGGCACCCTCAGTACATACTGTTATCAGCTCTTGCAGCTCCTACTTTAATTCAATCTCTTACATACTTCTACATGCCTGGTACTTCAGCTTAAAGAACTATAGAACAACTAGGTTTCCGCCCGCGGCTTCGCCCGCGCAGTCAAAGAAAAATCCGCATAGTTACCGTTTCCGTGGGATTTCCGGGATTGCGTCATTTTCGATAAAAAATAGCCATAATTCATGGAATAAAGAATAGCCTATGTCCTTTCTCGGGTATCAAAATATCTCCATACCAAATTTCATGAAAATTGGTTCAGTAGTTTAGGCGTGATTGAGTAACAGACAGACAGAGTTACTTTCGCATTTATCATATTAATATATATAGTATGGATTAACATAGTAGCTTCTACTTTAATTCAATCTCTTACATATCTATACCTACCTAGATACGTATCATTCACAAATGAGATCACAAAACACGAGCTACAAAAGAGCAAACAGACAAAAACATTCAAAACAGCATCAAAACAATCAACTTATAACCCTTATTATGAAAAGCCACCAATTGAGTGTTGACACTGGCTAAACCATATTTGATGGTGTTAAACTCGAGCGCAGCAGAACAAACACAGATGTGACGTGAGCAAACAACTTCACTGCGTTTGGGGTGTAGGGTGGACATACTTATGAATTTTTAAGAACCAATAAAATGTATTAACCGATAAAATATGTACATACTTTTAAATTTTATTCAAAAAAATATGTTTAATATTCAGGAAATTATGTTAAACTTTTACGTCTATCATTCATATTTAGAAGAGTATTTATATTAATGATTTAATTTAAATAAATTTTGCATAAAATGAAGGTAGTAGTACTTAAATCAAACAAAAACGATAACCGGCATTATTACTTTCTTTATAATATTATGAGAGAAAAAATTAAAATATATCTTGAAAAAACATTGCTCTTTCTGTATTTTGCCTCTTCAAAAAACCCCATAAAATACAAAAGTACCAATTTTTTAACGACTCCATACATTTATTGTCCAAAGAAATAACACTTTACTTGTACACCCTAGCCGTAACTAATCTGACGGCACATGGGTCAATATAGCCCACTGTGGGTTTTTAGTTTATACTATTCAAAAATAAACTGTTGGTCTTTGGCAAACAGTTCCATAGTGATAATGTGACAGACTGACACCAGTTTTACGGAAGCTAGATATCTTGGACATATTATTTGAGGTTATTTTATTTAAAAAGCATGCTAAAGTACTATTTTTAACGTGATAACGTTTTTAAAATCGTGTTAGTCGGGTGACATGTTCAGAAACTTGTGTCACACCAAAACCTCACGAGCTCGATCGCAGGTATAACGAGAGAGAGACGGACCGATCTCCCGTCTCATCTCGAGCGCTGCCACCAATAAGACGTTATCACTTAAACATCAAGATCGTAAACCTACTTTACAAACAACCAATTTTTTATTTATATTATCTGAGGTAATTTAAAAAAAAACTATGAATCAAATTGTAGTGCCATATTTGTATCTGAATATGGTCAAGTGATTTATTTGAGCTCAATTTATCAAAAACACTTATTAGTTTGACAAAGATCAGCTTCTTTCAAGTTTACATAATT
The DNA here is from genome assembly GCF_061535395.1 of Colias eurytheme. Lineage (NCBI taxonomy): Eukaryota > Metazoa > Arthropoda > Insecta > Lepidoptera > Pieridae > Colias > Colias eurytheme. The sequence goes on along the minus strand of NC_142997.1, from coordinate 9,383,757 downwards.
TTTAGTTACTGCCAAGCTATAAAGAAAGATTTCAGTAGACTCCATAATTGCAAAACTACCCTAATGAAAGCAAAAGTCACAAAAAACCACAACATTCTAAAACCTACATCGAATGAAAACACCCAATAATCAAGAATTCAAAAGAAACAGTCTCTAGATTACATTAAAGTGACAATAACCATAAAAGGACATTTCAAAAGCATAATTAGTTTAACGCATAAAGAATCGACACATTGCAAGCGGGCAATGCTGTTATTACCCTCGTTAACAATGACCAGGCAAAGCGTGTCAGCTGCGTAAAGACAATAGCCTTTGGCTAAAGTGAAGGGGTTAGCAATGTCTTTTAATAATTCATTTTTAACCCATATTTTAGGTCTAACGAACTGTAGGAAAAGAATACTGTAAATACTATAATTAATGGACTGTATGACAGAATTTTGATAACATTATTCCCTGGCTTTTCACGAGGACTTTGGCTAACAAGTGTATACATATAATCATAATACTGTTACTTTGTTTCCTAAATATCCTATCAATCGATTCAGATTTCAACCATTTTAATTTTAGGCTTGTCAAAATGTTGCCAAAGAAAGAAAGGTTTAGTTTTAGCTTCATTTTCTATTATAATATTGAAGAGATAAAATGAAGCCTCCTAAAGTAGAACTTCACAATCTACTTATCTATAGCCTATATTCATATAAGAAAGATTTCAACCATTTCATTAATTGCTGTCAATATCCTACCTCTCAGTTATTTCGAGGCAAAGAAAAAGAATCAAAAAAGACAATGCCCCAAAATTGACCACACTGCTACTTACTAGTTAGTGTTAATTCAAACCAATACATCCAAAACCACATTACTTGGTAGTGGAATGAACCGTATTTTTCTAACTAATACGATTAGTACACAAGCACTTCTAGGTCTTTCGATATGTATCACTCGGTTCTCGGAATCAAATGGTATGACTTCTAAAGCCTTTAAAATTTATCAACCGTAACAACAGTTCGCACTTATATCAATGTTGTGTAAATGTAACAAACAAACAAATTAGAAGGCAATGTATTTTTTTAGTAGATTCAAATTAATCCAATAACAATCCATACTAATATTATAAATGCGAAAGTAACTCTGTCTGTCTGTCTGTTACTCAATCACGTCTAAACTACTGAACCAATTTGCATGAAATTTGGTATGGAGATATTTTGATACCCGAGAAAGGACATAGGATACCTTTTATTGCGAAATATGTACCACGGGCGAAGCCGGGGCGGACCTCTAGTAGCATATAAACTATTCTATTATAGGTATATTATGTATTGAAGTGATATCTTTGGTTATACTTAATTAAGTATCTTGATGTACTGGAATTTCCAAATTATCCTCATTTTAAGGTAGGTTTGCTGTTGTTTTTTTTCAATGACTTGGCATTCCATATCTCAATTCTTGAGGAAGATCACAGCTGATACAATATCTGGTATCACAACGTGACAATTTAACAGAATTATTTCAAGTAAAACTTGTACGTGGAACTATTATCACATAGCTCAACCGTTGTTTACTTGCCTGTCCCTTATCACAAGGGTGCAGCTTATCAGAGCAGGTAAGTTTTATTGCGCCCTGCTTGCTACCGTTTCAAGGTTGTTTGCTTTAGGTTTACACCCCGAATGGGGCATGGGACGGATGCTGTTTTGATATTTTATAAGAATCACGCTTATTTGGATGATTTTAATATTTAGAATATTATGGTGATTGTTGCATTTCTTATTTTTCTATTTACTAAAAGTACCAATAAATTCATGTGGTCCTAAATAGTAATACTACTACAATTGTTTCATTGAAAAGGAATCTGTCAGCTAACAGTCCTAAACAATGTAACTCCATGATATATTATTATAGAAATATATACACAATGGCTCTATATCATACTGAAAACAAATCAAAAGATAATTCGATTTGTGTACGATTACAAAATGTGAGAATTGAATCAAACAGAAAATATAAAGCATCACCAATAATTTCTAGTTACTGATTTAATTTTACCATGAACGGCCACCGTCAATTCGTAATGGCTCAAATTTTATTTGTCCGAAATCGGTTAAGTATCCGTATCGAACGACAGAGCTGGGTGGTCGCCATCTTTTTTAATTTTTTGTTAGCGCTTGTAGCTAGCCACGGGTTGCCAACCGTCTTGCGTTACTGGGACTGTCATAAACTAACAGATATCTAACATTTTTATGTGCTTTCGCCTTTTAAGTGGCATTATCCGTAATTTATATGATATTTTCAATCATTTGTGTGTCTAATATCTGAATAGTTAAGTTATTTAATAGACTTTTTCATAGCTTTATCGTGATTAACACAAATCCCATAAAATCAAAAATCATGGGAACGAAGGCCGAATGTTTGAACAATATTCCCTACCATTCAGGTACCTGTGGTTAATTTTAGATCTTGAAGCAATTAAATCGTAAATTATTTAGTCACTAACCCATAAAGTGGTCACCGTTTTATGGCGTATTAAACTGGGCCCGTTAAGGGTCGATAAATGTGGATACTTACTAATGAATCGACCTCAGGATCCGCTATGTAATAGGGTTTTTCTTGACGTATCTGGAAAGATAGAAAGTCATTAGATAATGGTACACATTCTTATATTGACCGCGTGTGGTGTCCACACGGTAAGGTTATATGGGATAAATGATATGCATAATAATGTTAGGTGTGAAATACGAAAGTTTATCTATCAAACTGGTTGTCATAAACAATTTATTTCAAAACATATTTTTATTTTATTACGTTTTTACACCTTAAAATTTGCATGAAGTGTGAACCACAGCTTTCATAATTTAGCCATCAAAATAAAAATGTAATCAGCTAATGATAATAAACTTATAATAAATATTGACATTTGGTCCCTTATAAGAAAGTCACATCTGCGAGAATAATCTTTGACGAAGAGATTACCTAGAAGAGTCTAGACATTGTAGTTTTATAAAAACTTCTATTACAGTAACCTGTTAAACAAACTAAAAATTTCCAGTGGATTAGCGTAATATAACGAAGAATTTTCGCTTCGTTTCACATCATAGATTATATGATAGATGTTCTAATATTATTTTATTACTTTTATTAAGATTTTAAACATAAATAAATCAGACTTTACTAAACTAAGATTTTATTTTATTGGATTAAACTTTTATTACTTTATCTATAAAAAAATAACGGAATTTCTAACATAATTTTTTTACTCACAAAACGAACAGTTTATAAAAAAACAGCTAAATCAGTAAGAAACGAAGCATAACACAACCAAACGAAATTTCCTTAAAAGTACTAATAACAAATATGAAAAAATACTAACAAAGCGTGTGACTTTCCCTGCGTTTACAATAAACTAAAGCTATAATGAGTGTGTTACTTTTTATCATACTCTTTGGATTTTAACCTTTTTTGTTCAGGCGGAAATGTGATACCATCACGCATACATACTGAGTAAATGTCAGCTTTTTGCCTAGGTATTAAAAACAAGATTGTTTTAGGTTAGGTTATCCACTTGGGAATGTATTTTTAAACTATATTTGTTGTTGAATTTTAGAAAAAAATGATTAGTTTTTTATAATGTTATAAGCAAGGTTATATATACTATTGATGTACCTTGATTGAATAATAATCATGTTTTTGCGTGTTTTTGCAAACATACAGACATACATTATTTCGAAAACTTGTATAAAATTAGTCACAATTTTTGTTCAAATTAATCAGTCTATAAGTAATTTGATAAAATTCAGTTCCTCATTATTCACGATTAGATGCCCTTTTCCTTTTATTTATCAAATGATTAAATAATTTGATCGCTGCACTCTGATTATACATTTAGATAACCTATCACTATATGATCAACAAATTGCCCAAAAACTTTAAACTAATACATAAGGAAGGCGTGGGCTTATAAGTGTCGAAAATGGGGGGTTCTGGGTCGTCGGGCTCCAAATGATGGACTTCCTCCAGCATGGGCGGAGGTGGGTCAACGATCGCATGTATCGCATTACCCCGCGGCGTTGCGTCTTTTATCGTTTTATAGTTGAGATGTCAGGGTTTGCATGTTCTATATGATGCACTTTTTTGTGGTAAATTTGGTAATTTTAAGATCAGTTTTTAAATATGGTTTTCGCTAATAAATAGTGTTTAACAATTGATTTGGTAACAGTAATTTTAAGAACAGAGAAAACTATGCATCCCCCAAATTAAAGTTTCATTTTTACGACCACCGCATAAATTACCTACGGAGAATTTTCGAGGTCCATAAATTTCAAAGTTATTTTATAGTACCTACTATAAAATAAACAAGAGTTTCTGACAATCGTCACAGCATCTACCTGAGTCTTTGTGCATTTTCAGTCGATTGATAATAATTGAATTTGCCTTTGTACCTTGGGTATTGTGAGGAGCCGTGACGGTACAAGTTTCTCATAACTTTTGTCAATTTTTTGTGACATTTGTATATACAAATGTACTGTGAACGGGTGGAGGATTATATTCTGTTGTATTATTATTGTGAAATTATATTCATTGCAAATTGTGAGTATTGATAGATCTATATAGGATACTTTAAATGATCGAAGTCGACTGTCGTAATCTTTTTTTAGCATAAATTGTAATCATAAAACAAACGGACACTCCATAGATTTCTGTATTCGCAAGTCATGCCCTAGGAAGCCCTAACGAGGCAGCACAATAAAACCATCGGACACATTTTACTGCGACATTTATAGTTACGGAAGAACAGATAACCGTCGCACGCGCATCCTATAAATAAAGTTTTCATAACAGGAAAGGGTATTAATGATATATAATTTGAAACTTCTTCAGAAGCATGCGTTTTTGGACGCAAACTAAAAAAAACACCTGCCTTCAATCTTAAAGTTATTAAATAGGAGGCGACTTCTAAATTACAAACGACCTTTGCGATATAAAATAATTTAGCATTAAACAATGTAATTGTTTAAGTGAATATGGGTCATATGTTTGGTGTGACAAGTGTCAAAATTGCGTGTACACTTTGATATATTGAATCTCCGATCGATCAGCGGGCATCTTAGGTAGCCCGGTTTATTTTCTCGTATAAAATAGATTTTTTATTAAAAATTACAGGGTACAAGGCTTTTGGTAGCGATTTTGATGTCGCGATACTATACTTAGGGTAATAACCGTCCCTTTAGTGGTATCCTAATATGTGCTTTATAAATAATGAATAGGGTTCATTATGAGTTATATTTTGTTTATTAATTTAATAGACATGAGATGGAACGCGTAGATTTATGGCCACATTCTTCGGGCGAGGCGCTAACAATGTATAATGAAATGTTTTTAAGTTTAATCTTTATTAAAACTTGGTCAATATTAAGTAGTTTTGTGAATAGTTATTTTACGTAATTGTTAATTATTTAGTTTTAAAAACAAAACACGTGTAAGCAATAACGACATGATATCCCCTATCTTATAAAAAGTTTACGGATTTATACTAAAACTATTAAAATATTAGATTTAACAATGATTGAAAATGATTGTAATTTTCACTTCCATAATAATAAAGTGATTTGATATTTGGTTAATCACTTGTTAATTAAAATGAATCTGCGCATAACAAAATGAATGACGTAGTTTTCATACGAGGAAACATTCTCGGAATATAGGTAACTAGCTTACCGCCCGCGGCTTCGCCCGCTTTGTCTAAAACCTAATAAATTACATACTAAAACCTTCCTCTTGAATCACTCGATCTATTAAAAAAAACCGCATCAAAATCCGTTGCGTATTTTTAAAGATTTAAGCATACAAAGGGACATAGGGACATAGGGACAGAGAAAGCGACTTTGTTTTATACTATGTAGTGATATTCTGTAATAATATTTTAAAATGAGTAAAGAATGCATTAAATAAACGGGCACCTACAAGATAAATAAAACTAATTCAAAAGGATTTTAACTTGACAATTTTAATTTAAAACTTCATTCCCCATTTTAGTAAAATAGCAGTAAAAGCAAAACTTTCCAATTCGAATTAATCGATACGCGACGAGCGCCTTTTGCTTCCCGCCATAAATATGTAAATCATAGACAACTATTCATATCGGAGCGTATTCATAAATATTTTACTGGTTAGCAAATAGCTATGGAACTCGGAAAAAAAAATTTGTTGTTCCAGCGAAGCACATGTTTGTAAGTTGGCAGATGGAAGGCCAAGACGGCGGGGGGAGGCGGGGGTTCGGTTTTTTGCTGCGAGCCCAAAATTTTATTTTTAATACAAAACTCTGGAGTGCAGGTAGACGGACCACGGGTGTTTGGTTAGTGTTTTTTTGCCCTCGACTTGATTTATGGCCGCGTTCGTTGACGATTTGTGAGCCGTAATTTCGGTGCGTTTTGTCACTGTGTGCATCATGATTTATTAATTTATAAGCTGAGGCGTGATTCTGGACTGTCGGAAACGTATAATTTTTGTAAGGTGTTATTTGGACGTGATTTGTCAGTCGTCCGCGTAAATGATATGTAATTTTTGTAATATCTCAGCGTTTTGTGGTTTGTTAGTTGCGGGCTCGTAAGCGGTGCTGTCAGCTTCGCATTGTGGTGTCTTTATTGTGTCCTTTTTAAATTGTTTAATTCTAGGACACGAATTCAATCCTTTATCTCTTGGGTCCTTGTACTATATTTAAGCTTTGTGTTCTGTTCCATCCAAAACAATTGGTTCAGTATTTTTCTTGACATTACAGTTTTATGTTTCATTATCTGTTACAGTTAAATTAACATCATCAAATTCAACACAGCAGTTCTATACAAACACAATCTCCAGATTTATGATACAATTGCATTGTAACAATTAAAGGAAATCACAAACTAGCACGTTTCGTTCCGTTATACGCCCGTTTAACACTCCCAGGGGTGGTTTTAGGTCAGTTTTTCGGTCATTAATACAGGGGCAGAATTAGATGGTCGTAAAAGTACTTAATTACTCACACAGGAATTGCGTACAAGTGCTACCTTTGTTTTCGTTTTTATTGTTATTACTTGAGTCAATAGAGACGCGAAGAAATTTGGACATGTTGGTATTGAGTAGGAACTATAGTAACTTAACTTAAGGGATAAGTAATAACAAAAGCCGATGATGATGATTTGTGGCAACATAGTTAACTTAATATAGAAGCTGATTTAATTGACCGGGAAATAATCATCTTGACATATTATAACATTGTTTTACAGAGGATAGAAGTTAGACACATCTTCGCTACCAGCAGGAGATCGTGGTCAAGCGTTTCCCTATTGTTCATAAAAAAAATGTTGTGTGGGTTTATGAAACCACGGTAAAAGTGAAACTGTTCGAACGGTTCCGAACACTGCTTTGAGTAGCGCATGTCGCGTGACGGTCGGCTGCCGAGTAGGTATACCTACTCGGCAGCCGCGATACACGCGACATGCGCTACACAGACCAAAAAGTTTGAGACGATGTAATAAAAGTTTCACTTGGACAATGGAACTCAAGTTTAATATACAATAACTAGTGAATCATCAAGAGCCATCAAAAAAAGTAAAGGCTTCAAAGAAAGACAAAATTATTTTTCTACAAACGAAAAGAAAAGTTTAGGTAATTATTGTTAATGAATTTTCTGATTAAACTATAGCGCCGATTGGGAATTTTACTATCGAGAAGAATCAACAAACTCTTAAATTACATTTTACAAAGTAATTTGCTTTTAAATTCCATTGAAAAAGTGTTATAATTATAAAAATGAATAACATTAAAAGAATTTTTCAAACCATGATCATGAATACAAATTAAATCCAAAGCAAGGCGGGTATGGATTAGGCAGATGCTAGGTTTTTTATACTATTTTATATTTATAATCTTCCTTTACAAATTTCGTATTTAAACGGTTTTAATTCTTCACTTTTTATACTTATTGTTATTTTATGAATCGTGAAATATGTTTGAGATACTTTATTTATTGAAGAGACGTTTGTTATGTGTGTTTGTTTATACATTTTGAAGATCTATGCTTTATGATGCACGTAAATATAAAAAACGTCTATCCATTCTTATGAATGTTTTTTAAGAATACAATGTTTAGTTTGATTTTGTAAGTATGGTACAAATATACCTAAAAACGCACAATCCAGCTAAATTTCAGGAAGAAAAAACCCAAACAGATCGTTGACTTTATCAAAATTAACTTCAATTACAATATGGCGGACTGGCTCAACATATTTTAATGCAAATTTATTTATCATGTACGTACGTATGTGCGGACAAACAGACGCTTGTTTACGCCTGCAGCGCATGCGCCAAACAAAATAAACATCTTTTCATCGGTTGAATCCGGAGTTTAAAATTGATCGAATAATCGTGGATTTGGGTTAGCCCTTGTTAAAGCTGTGTCGATGACTTGCTTGTTTAAGTTATCAAGTGTTCTTAGAATGACAATAATGCTGGATTGAAAAGAAACAGTTTAGGCTATAGGTTTGATACAGAATAAAGTTGCAATAATAGTTGTGTATTGAAGGTAAATAAATTTTGCATATTGGCGTATAGACTATAGACGCTTATTTCATGTTTATGATAACATTATTAGCTTCTTAAACACATACATTTTACATATTCAAATATCACTTCCATTTCAGTACATATATTTACTTTTATTTAGCATTCTTACAATTCATACTATCACCCCACCAAATTTCATTAGAATCAGTCTATTTATTCAGGATTAAATATCAAAATCCTCACATGTTCCATTATTGAGTGTTTAAAAAGTTAAAATCCAACCACGTTAGATATTGGTTTTTAACACTAACACGCATTAACCAACTACGTATATGAATAATAAGTGCGGTCCCAAACTACCCTTGCACCACCCCAAGACCCCTGGGGGCAGAAAATTAAAGTGTAATGGTCCTATGTTTAATATTATCTGCGGGTGGATGTTTCGCTTTTGTTAATATAATTTATAAGTTAATGCTTGAAGGGGACGTTTGTCTTTTTGTTTAGTTGCATAATGGGGTATAAACAGTTTAAGTTTTTGGGTAAGGTGGACAATTTTCGTGTTTTGTTTGACGAATATACCTGAGAATTTTAGTCAACCATTTCACTGACAAATAAATAAATATAAAAACAGGTATTTAAATAAAATGACAGTCCACAAATTGTTTGTCCCGTATTTAGGTCTATATCATTGGCTTAAATTTTCACAATTTACATACAATCATACACAAACTGCCGATCATTTTACTATAAATTTGTTAAAACCAATACCATCAACGCTATTCCATCTAGCTTTACATTCCTTAATCTTTCTTCCAAAACAAAACCATCTAAAAATTCATCCAACGTACTGAGTGCAAACAAGAAACCAATACTAAAGTACAGTGTGCAAAAACAACAAGGAACGGCCATTATCCACCCCAAAGCAAACATCCCTTAAGGAAGGGTTATTTGATTGATTTGCCACTAATACATCCCTCTTATCGTAATTTGTGAAGACGTGTAACTCTAGAATCATTTCTTATATCTATAGCTAATGCATTATGTAATTTAAAAACAAGATGGAAGGGAATATTTTAGATAAAGTCAAGATGGAATATTTAAGATTTGCAAAAAAGAATCTTTTGGCACATTGAAGTGAGGTGAGATATGAGAAGGTATGAAAGGGGCATATTATAGATAAAAAATCTCATCATCATTTGTTTAAAATGGTATTTTGTTTTAGGTAAAGCAAAGACAATACCTAAGTGAAGTCACTTTTAATATTGAAAATAGGAATGCATGATTACATTTAAAACAAATAAATTTTAACCCCCTTCCAATTATTGATACCTAGGATACCCTGAAGGTTTGACCTAAACTATAGAATGATGAAAATACCCTACAATTTCATGAGCAATACAAACCTGTACAATGAATAAGCAAAGACAGAATGGCACTAATTATATGTGAATTACCGTATTCATAATTACAGACGTTTTACCCAGGGCTAGGTAATAACAGGCGACTCTGATCGGACTAAATGCATACAATTGTAAAATTATTGAAATTCCCTTTCATGTCCGTTTTGTTTCTAATTTATTAGGTTCAAAGTTTCCTGGACTAAACAATTACTTTGATAGCAACTTTGTTAATAAACTAAATTACTCATAATGATCTATCTAGCAATTACCTAAAGATTATTTTAAAAACGCCATGATTATCTGGGTGATAGGGTGCGCCAATATTCCAATACGATAAATCATACCGCATGTCACATTAGCGCAGCTTAAAAACATTAAAGTCTACAAAATTAAACATAACACAATTAGCAAATATACGCCGCTGTATACATCCAGTAATCCGCGTCAGCTGTTTTTGACCCACCCTTATTTACCCTTAGAGAACCACCCCAGGCTGATATTTTAACGAAACAAGAGGTCATGTTATGTTGGACGCAATAACCGGAATTCCTTGACCCCTATAAAAGTACCAGGGCCATAAACTTGACGTTTGAATTACGGCGATGGGGGGTCAGCTTGTGCTGGTCTGTGTCTTCGCTTTTTAGGGTAGGTAAATGATAAATGTAGACAATGTTATGTGTTTACATAGGAAGGTATTTCGCGTTCAGTCAAGCGGCGATTAAAATTCTATAAAATTATCGTTAATACGTGGATTTTGTTTCATTGGATTTTGATTCATAAGGCACGTCATAACTGGTACAAATTACAATGTACTGTAGTTAACTTTTACTTTAGCCAACAAATACAGAACCAATTTTATTCAACGATACAATAAGACTCCTTTGTGTAAATGAAAACATACTTGAATTTGACACTCCAAACTGCACCACTATATACAAAAAAAGATTCAAACCTGCACTTAACCACTACACCACGATAATAATCCATAAGCCACTTATCTAAACCATAATAAAGGCATATTTCTATACATAGAAACGTCACATAACTTTCCTTTTTAAAAGTCGGTAAAGCGGCGGTCCAAAAGCCGCGACGTGTTGCGCGGAATGCGCCTGCGCCTGTTATAATTACACCACCATATACAGGCTGATTGCATTTCTAAACGCAGGTTTTTTTTTATCTATACTAATATTATAAAGCTGAAGAGTTTGTTTGTTTGTTTGAACGCGCTTATCTCAAGAACAACTGGTCCGATTTGAAAAATTCGTTCGGTGTTAGATAGCCCATTTATCGAGGAAGGCTACAGGCTATTATTACGCTAAGACCAACAGGAGCGGAGCCACGCGGGTGAAACCGTGAAGCAAACCTAGTCTAGAATAATTTCTTATCTATAAAAACTTGATTATCTATATTTTTATAAGATTGGTTTGATGGCCTGGTTTTGATGTGGTATATTTAACATAATGATCAATAAACAAAAGCTTTTTAATTTGAAGAGTGCAATGAATTTGAATTATACTATGTGTTTATTATTCATTTCCTGCGTAAATGCTTAATAAGATTCCCAGTTTTGGTGTTTACCTGACCGTGATATTTAAATTACTTTTTAACACACTTTTTGTAAAGAAATTTTTGTCTTTTCGTCTGTTTGAACAAAATTTTGAATTTAAATTTAAACATCACCCTGTAACCATAGAGTATTTATGTCATTATTAACGGCTGCGAATTAATTCTTATTTGGCCTCCATTTTTATCACGAGTTTTCTTTAAAAAATCGCCATACCACCGCCGGCCGGCTTCAACTTTTTACCACCGAACCGGCACGGCCCGAACCAAAAACGGATATAATATTCGTATGACACGTTATAAAGGAAAGACTTTTAATTACGGCGCTTTCTAAGTATACCCGGGAATTACCGGCCAATCCCGACAACGCATGCCCATCATTGGCGCATTCAAATTCGGAACCCTCTATTCAAATCGTCCCTAATCGAAAATATTCAAAATTCGAATTACGCGTTAGCGAACCGTAACGTTCGAAATTGAATTCGAAAAATGTAGAGCGTACATAGCGATATTAACAGTTCTGTTTTCGAAAATCTAAGCGGTTCGCGTTCGATTTTCGAATATTTAAATACGGAACGTGAATGAAATGGAATGGAATTATTTATTGGTGTTGTAAACGGTACCGAGTGGCATTCTGACGTCATCAGTGTTGAAAGAGCGTATGTTTAGTCCAGCATATTAATGCTAAGCGCACAAAAACGATGTGAGCGCCGTGTCAGCCGCTAATTGAGTGGCTCACGCAATCCTATGGGGTTCAATCACTACTCAATTTTATAAGCAAGTCCTATAATAAGGTTTACCTTTAGTAAATAATATAATTACCACATTGAATGTAATAAAAAACTATGCTTTGGTAATGTCATATTTTTAATGTTAATATTGATTTCCTTTTAAAGATAATAAATAAATAACAAGCATGATTGATTCAGAATAGAACTATGTATGTGATAAAATGTAATGTTACCATTAGCTGAGAGAAAAATCTTTTATAAGGATTTATTGAAATTCCAATATTATTAGTTAAGTGATATTGAGCTTGGTGAACGATGACATACATACATACAACGTGTCTTTGTAATTCTTTATATTTATCAGTACAAAGATTTCATTTTGGTAAATAGTTGTTACAGCATATATTCTAACACAGTGGTGACGAGAGACAAAATTAAAACACTTCAAACTATCTTATCAAATATATTATTCATCATCAAATCAAAAGAATAAAACTGCACAACAGTTAATTCATTGCATTATGCGCTTGCGCAGCTGCGTCACCATTTTGTGAAATGGATCATCGCGTCGTCCGAGGTATAGTCGTCAAATTGCGCGCCAAATCCCTCAACAATACACAATGGTTGTTAAACGACAGATGTAAACAAACAGACAAACGGACAATGCTTGTATGTTGATCTAATCATTTTGACTCCCAATTGTTTGTGGGAACATTACAATGATGTCAAATGTTATCTGGATGCAAGAATTCTTTAATTGAACTAAGTATCATCTATGTAGGGCCTGTGTTAGCTTAGACAATTTTAATTTAATTCTGAAATTGTTAAGATATTAAAAACTCGATCATAGTATAAAACAAAGTACAAAACAAAAATATTTCATAGTATAAAACAAAGTCGCTGTGAATCCGTCTGTATGTACCTATGCTTAAATCTTTAAAACTAGAACGGATTTTGATGCAGTTTTTTTATAGATAGATTCATTCTCTAGGAACGTTTTATTATATAATTTAGTTAAGACAAAGCGAGCAAATCCGCAGGCGGAATACTAGTTTATGTGTAAGTAAAACGCACTTTTCGTTCCCTCTGTATAATTTTATGGGCAAGTTATCTGTTTTAAGAAAAAGGATTATAAAAAGTTGTCACAACATTTCATATTAATTGCATGTTGTATCATTATAAGTTGTAGGAAGATGAACACGTCACGAATTAACAAACACTGAAATCTCTTCAAACATACTGTTATCTGAAACATCTTTATTTCAAGACAAATTAATGTGCAAATATATTCAACGCAATGAATAACTAATAAATGAATTTTTAATAATAATTAGTAGACTATTATTGTTATGGAACTATTGAACTATAATTATATCTTAAAAAAGATTATTATTGATTTATTGAATAGTTTTTTAACTGTTAATACATTCATAGTTGTTACATTTTGTGACAAATAACCAGAGATTTTGAATTACCCTAAATAATAATATACCTACCTCAAAGGTTCAATTCTAGTTTTGCTTGTCAAATATTTTGGCATTAGTGAAACAATGTTGATTACAATATTAATAATAGGTTGTGTTTTCTTGTTTTTCATTTTATGTAAATAAGAAAACACATTTTAACGGATTTAAAACAAGTCTTATTCAATTGTTGTGAGAACAATGTATATTATGTTATGCATATTTTACTTGCAAAAACTTTAATTACAAAATACAATGTCTGTATGTATGTTATAATTATACCTATTACATCCAAAACATCTGATGATCATAAATTGCGATAAAATCATAATTCGAGGTTTACAATCATTTTCCTTATTACGTGGTTACACATACATACAAACAATTAAACAAATAGTTAATAAAAAATGTTATAAATCAGTTTGGCGCGTCTGTCCGTTGATGAATGAACTTATTAACATTTTATTGTTATCTGTGCGTAAATCTTTTGTGAATTTTTAGGGTTCCGTACCGAAACGGTAAATCGGGACCCTATTAGCTATTACTGAGACTTCGTTGTCTGTCTGTATCCAGACTGTATAACCGTGATAGCTAGAAAGCTGAAATTTTCACAAATGATGTATTTCCGTTGCCGCTATTACAACAAATATGTACTAAAAATTAAAAATAATAACATATTAATGGGGGTCCCTATAGTTAGGAACCCTTCGTGCGCGAGTCCGACTCGCACTTGGCCGATTTTTTATTTAATTCGCAATTGCTGGTTCGGTTTTAACGGTGCAGACAATTTTACTGTTAGTTCTTTGTTAGCTCTAGTTTTTATGTATCTTAATTCAAATTTCAAATAGTCTGTGTTAATAGCCAAACAAAAGAAATCATTTCTAGAAATATACTTTGATAATTAGTAATTACAAAAAGTAATTTTATTTCATCTGTAACAAATTTCATCAGACATGGTTTAGCCATTTTTATGCTAAACTTCGGCACGTGCAAGCTTACGTTTTTTATAAAAAAAATATATCTAAATTCGACATAACAAATCGCAAATACTCAATACATCATTCAGAACATTTATTAGATATCAATTTAAAACGCGGATGCTGTGGATTTTGATAGATCCCTCAAAAAACCGGTACTTATAAAATCGATATAAAAATTAATGAAATCGATATACGGCGTGGCGTACGTGGGAACCGATAACACTTATACATCGACAATTATTGCATATTACACCTATAGTATACAATTTAATTAATACTTCAATCGGCTCATTCTAAAATGGTATCGAGTTTTTACAAACCAATTAACACGGCTGCGTAAAAAAATAACTTATTCCCGTCGCATTTTGCGCATACCAGAGCAAATGCTTCGTTTATGACAGCTTATTCCAAGTGTCGATATTGCATTAAAAACGCAACGTGACCTTGTGAAGACGTCACGAATAAAGACAGTTTTCCTAACGTTCCGCTGCGCCGTACACCGCGCCGTCCGCCCGCGCACGCATCGACGGCGATCGGCAATTAACATTCCCGCAATTATTTTTCATTATACACGCTTCCATATAATATCACACACCGGCCACTTATTTGAGACGATGCGGTAGCGATTTTCCATAAATATTTTATTAATCGATGCTCACAGCGACGTACAAAAAAAGCCTTTAGAAACGATCGAGCCACGAACGTTAAGAACTTGTTATTTTTTCACTCTTTTAATTTCTCGCTCCAAAGATTATAGCAGTCGAGACGACTATGTGTTACGTTATTCTATGTTAATTAAGTCAGTGTACGACAAATGTTCATTAAAATATCACACGTGTGTTTTATCATTCGCCGAGTGAGCGCATAGTCTCATTAAATTCAGATCGTATGGCGAGACAAGTATTTAATAATGAGCGCAATACCTGACCACATTAAGAGATAATAAAAGCTGTTGCGTTAATAAAACAGTCGTAAAGTTAGTTATAATTAGATAATATTGTCGAGATAGTAAATACGAGATCGGGTCATAAAAACGCGGCTGACATTCGGCGCTAGCGCGAGGCTCTCGGAGCGGCGGCGGAGGGCGGCAGGCGGCAGGCGCAGAGGCGACTGTATCGATGACAGCGGGACACTATCGCAGCTAAACCGATCGCACAGCTCTATATCAATCACTCCACAATCATACCGCGTGCCACTTAAATAAATTTATAACATACTAGCGGTCCGCCCCGGCTTCGCCCGTGGTACATAATATTTACGTTTTCTCTACATAAGAACCATCCTCGTACTTCAAGGAATATAATAAAAAAATTATTATCGAAATCGGTTCAGCCGTTCTCGAGTTATGCGCTTACCAACACATTTTGCGATTCATTTTTATATATAAGATTAAGTACGTTGAAAATAAACACTTTACCGTTTATGATTTATTTCGTGCGCCGATGAATTATGTCCGCCGCTTATTAAAGTGTTCTAGAGAGGGAGGTCCGAACTTTATCTCTTTTTGTGGCGATTTCACGTGCCACCGCCACCAATAAACGTTTTATTGAAGTAATTAAAGACGCGATTAGCTTACGTTACATGTGGAACCGGCGATAAATGTGACGGTCGACGTGACGGCCGCGGCGTCAAAATATATGTTTCCCAATTATCGGTTACCGTCACCCGATAGTCGTTTCTTGAGATTTATGTAACAATTAAAGTTATTAAATGTCAACAATCTCGATTTATCGAACCTAAGTCAACCCAGCATAAACAAACGTGAACTGGTCAGTACTCTGACACTGACATTATCTCGGAGCTATCGTAAGGTCAGACTCGCAGTAACGATATTAATACACTATAATGCATTACAATTTCAATAATTAGCTCACAGTGGTGTCTTTGACTGATAACGAGTAAATAAACACATTATAAAAGTGAAACTTGGACGTCTCGACAATGACACTTCCGCTTTTGTATATTTTGACGTTTTAATGTGAGAGTGACAGCTTTTTTAAAATTGCATTCTACCGCAACATGTCATCGCCTGTTAGCGTATTGTTGGAATACAAATAAAAAATGGAGACTTGTGGTTTAATAAATTTATAAGGAAATTATAGAGCCGTTGATTGTCGGTCTGCCAGATTACCAGTTTCAATCGAACGGCCACAAAATGACTCCATTTTGCGGCGTTTTGGGGCTTTTTTCGTTTCAATAATAGGTGTCGCTAATGTATGTTATCGGCTTGTAACCGCAATTGTATGCTTTTAACAGCATACAGATTATAAAGAACACGTAGTCTGTCTTGTTAAGAAATTGAAAGTTGTTTTTTTTTTGTATTTACTACGCATAAACATAATCGAAGTTTCAGACATTAAAATAAACTAATATGTTTCAACGCGTGTACAAATAAAAGTTTAATATAAATTTTACATTCGCGTCAAATCGATTGGCATACTAAAATTAATTTAGCTCACGGTACAAATGAGATGAAATTGAATCAGAACTACAAATAAGCGTAACAATCAATAGTCGATAACAGATTTACCGTTGCTAATTTTGCTTTATAGTTATTAAAGGCATTGAAGAAATTGCCGTTGTTGATTTACGTCCGCCATTTTGCGCGCGACATTTTAATATTCGAATTTCGAATGCGTTGGCGTTCTTTTTTTCTTTTTTAATTCTGATGGGTAATGGAGGCAGGTGCACAAAGTTATTCAGCCAGGCTCGCGAATCATTTTCCTTTCTAAATGGGTCCGTGTGGAATCGTATTGGTTTGCAGGGATTTTTATTATGGTTCCGTCTCGTCTAATTTTGCATTTTAGAGTGAAAAAGCTTTATGCTTGTAACTGAAGGATTCTTTTTTTAATATCGTTGATTATGATGCAGATATGAATAGACAATTACTTATCTGTTATACAGATAATCCATAGGGATGAGTATTTTCGTTTTAAATATGTAATTCCACAGATTCAAAATCATTGGTATTTCCAAAAATGTAAGGGGCTCTACCTGACTTAGATTCCACAGATAAAGCTAATGCCAAAGATTATAGAGATAATGCCAGGATATACAGGTTTTCCCCGTTTTTGTTTTTTATTTTTTGGACACGATGAATTTATTTATCAAAATTTTAATACCTAATATTATAAGTTCTTTTCTCAACACAAAAAAAACTAAGCCCAATTTACGGAAAAACACCATGAAGTATCAAGTAGGTAGGTCCAGTTCTTCTTTAAAACTTATTATCAAAATCAAAGATAATCAAAAACCACTCTACCACTTTTGAAAATTTTTATTAAAAACAAATAAAAATGAATCTGTTAACTAAAAATTGTGACATTTGAAAAGCGTATTATCTAAAAACAACCTATACATTATATCAATTAAATTGCATATGTAGGTATAGCAAGTTTAATCTGTCCTTAAAACCCACCTATCATTAAAACATTCGTTTTCATGTTTAGTTTTTGTCAGAAATCATAGCTCGCGCTGTAAAATTGCTGAAATCTGCGATAACTCTATAAAATATCAAATAATTCGCCAAAATATTATTAAAAAAAAACACCAACCTGTTTGCTAAAAACCGCAATATCCTCGTTGAACGACTCCGACGAGCAGACATCCCCTCCCGCGACCCCGGGGTCCCGGGGGGTGCAGGTGGCTAGCTCGCACTTCTCGAAGATCAGCGCCAGCAGGGGGAACAGGGGGTGCCTGGGGGCAGGAGTAGAGTTAGATCATAACCAAGAGAAGAATACAATGGTGGAAAGCATAACTGCAGAGTTATTACTCTGATGCAGTATATTTACTGTAATTAATCCTACTAATATTATAAATGCGAGAGTTTTTCGTTACTCCTTCAGTAAAAAACTGCTGACCCGATTTTCATGAAATTTGGTAACCGGAACTGGATTAACATATAGATACATAGTCCCGATCCCTTTGACTATGGGCGAAGCTGTGGGCAAAAAGCTAGTTGTTGTAGCATAAATACATAAAAATAAGAGTCAATAAATTAAGTGTATCCACTTCAATTTGAATTACATTTAACATGATGTCTTTTGTATCAAGTAGGCAATATAATTTCCATTCAAATACAAAAAAAGACGTGTGGCACTCGGGGACTGCCGCGGTAAAGCTATTGCATGCTATGCCTTCAAGCCACACCTCCGAGCCCGTCGGAGTGGGGAGCGTGAGGTTTTTTCGTTACGGAATTTCTCGATTCGGTCCCCGCGCTCAAGGCCCGCGATAGAAGCTATGCAATAGCTTAAAAAATACTTTTTGCTATAGGTACCATCTACTGTCACGCTTACAACCTTACTCCATTATCAATTGTTATGACTTATGATATAATCCAAAGAAATCTAAAACCTATCGAATTTACAAAACAATCTCTCTTAAAAGTGAAAAACCAAAGTGCAAGTGTACAAAGGTCACAAAATCGAGATTATCTATACTAATGCGCTATAAAACTAATAATTGAGCATTCAGATAACTTGGAGATCGCACGTGATGTGATAAAATCGCTATTGTGGCGCGAGTGACAGCGGACAATGTGTATAAGTTTGTTGTAGTAAATGTTACAAATGGATGGACCGATTTTGATGAGATTTAAATGGCTGATAGGTGATTTTGTGAAATACAATTGACGATTTTTTTATACAAATAAAAATAGTAATTAAGACCGTAATGTTGATAATAATTAAAATAAGGATGTGCGAGTGAGCACATTGGTCAATATCTGTTCGAAATAATAATGTGTGATTAACACATATTTAATATCTAGTTACCTAGATAGGTAGATATTTTTTCTACTCGTCTGGTTTACCATCAGATTCCGCTAAACTAGCTGAAACTGCTGAAACTAACTCTTACACAATATATATACTTTTTTAACCTAAAACTTACTAGACAAGAATTACATAAAATACCTAATTATCACGTCAAAAATATTAAAAATTTTACATCCTACCAAAAAACGTAAACAATACCATTGTCTCATAAAACAACTCTATAAACTTATGTTTCTCCCGCGATCACTCACACCACAAAAGGCTCGACAACTTTCGATCAGATAACCGAGATGATCCGCAGATATCACACCTCTGTCATATTTAAATAAGATTTATACTTAGTTCTAACTTAGTTACTTAACAAGTAGTTTTGAAATTTAATTACCATAAATACTAGAATAACTTGTTTGTCTAGGCACTTAGGTTGATTAAATTAAGTAACTTAATTATACGTTTACAATTAAACGAGTACATCGTTAAAATGATAAGTGACGTCACTTAATTTATACTATACAAATAGAGGATTGTATTTTTGATAGAAATAAACATACATACATACAAATTATATCAGATGTAAGTATGAGACCAGCATCCCAATTTTATTTTATACTAGCGGTCCACCCCGGCTTCGCCCGTGGTACATATTTCGCAATAAAAGGTAGCCTATGTTCTTTCTCAGGGTGTAAAGATTATCTGTGCCAAATTTCATCAAAATCGGTCCAGTAGTTTATGCGTGAAATCCATACATACATACATACAAACTTTTCCTCTATAAAATATTAGTATAGATATGTCGTTTTGTATTGGATACAATTCATATTTTTCAATTCATATTTAAAATAATGGAAAAAGTAAGTAGGTAGCCAATAATCTAAATGCCTTTTATTTTTCACATAAACAACTTTATC
The DNA here is from genome assembly GCF_061535395.1 of Colias eurytheme. Classification (NCBI taxonomy): domain Eukaryota; kingdom Metazoa; phylum Arthropoda; class Insecta; order Lepidoptera; family Pieridae; genus Colias; species Colias eurytheme. Next base: position 9,363,405 of record NC_142997.1, on the reverse strand, counting down.
TGTTTCAAATGTTAATTTAAATACTTATAAAAACTAAACGCAAATATTATTCAAATAAAAAACCCAAAAACGGCCCTATAACTACACAGCATTCTCCATCAGCCAAACAACCTTTAGAATCAAATATTACATGAACCTACATTTCAAAAATCTATGCCACCTATAATCTTGTGTTTTTGAATTTTACTTTTTATCGTTATCAGTGATAACTGATAAGCTACTGTGCATATGGGTGCGATTATGGATTAACGAAAACATTGTTGATATACTTAATATCATTTAATACTGTCATTAATGGAGATATGGCTCAGTGGGAAGGCCGTGGGTTCTATTCTATCATAAAACAACATTTATAGATGTGGTTGTTATTTTTATAATAGGTGTGTCACTTTGTGTTAAGTTTTTTAATGTAAATAAATAATAATAACAATGTTTAAATGATTAGGTAATAAATGGGTAAAAGAAAAAAATAAATTTAAAAAAATGTGACGACTCATAAGCATACCTATATGTCACAAACTCCTATGGCTATTTTGGTTATATGTTTATATACAGATAGCTAATATTCAAGCGCGCAAGCAAACCCGGCTTGTAAACTATATTATCAAGGTTTGTTTATTAATATTAGTAGGTATCACTGACACCTCATTATAATTAATCACTATCATAATTGATAATTTCCCTGACACATCAATTGTCCATCAAAATATTTATTATTTTATACAATCGTTTTTTTATCAAACTGACTCACCAAATAACATCATTATGCATCAAAGATAACTATAATTTAATTTTCTTCACCCATTAATAGAGAATAGCGTCTTTGTCCAATAGAAACTCCGCAATTTAAAACCAACTCATGTTTATAACTAATTGAAAGCTCAGCTCACTCATCTACGGAATACAGAACACACTTTAGCACCCTATAATAATCTACTATTAGTCAATCAACTCATGTTACCAGCTAAGCTCACTCACCTACGGAATACAGACAACACTCTACCATATACATACCTACCTAAATAGCGCCCTTCTACCACATCTTATTAAAAAAACTATTAGATAGTTAACTAACTCATGTTACCTGCTAAGCTCACTCATCTACGAAATACAGAACACAGTACCACTCACTCATCCATACATAGATATTAGCGTGCTATCTAACTCTCAATTTGTAACTAACTCATGTCACCAACTTATTTAGTTTGTCTACCACAACCTACGGAATACAGAACACACGTTACCACCAACTCACCCATATATAGCGTCCTTATCGCGCTTGTGCACGAGCGGCTCGCCGGGCAGCGCGTGCGACGCCGCGGGGGGGTAGTGCACGGGGGGGATGTGGGGGTGCGACAGCCTGTGTTCGTGGTACATCCCTCCCTCCATGTAGCCCCCGCCGTGGAGGCTTTCGTCGTACTGTAAACATATAAATAATGAGTTAATTTGGATATTAGCAGGCTTTATATGTTAATATACATGTAGGTGTGTATGTGTAAACATGAGTTAGTTCGATATATAGAGAGTGAGTTGGTTTGGATGTGTGTGTGTTGAGTTGGTTTGATTATGTTGTCTGACTAGGTGAAGAATTGAATCCAAATGTAGAGTTTGGAGGTTAACTTGTTTTTTAAATGAATTAGACATGTTGAAGTGAGTTGGTAGAAGATATATAGTGTACTTACATATTATGTTTCAATAAATTATAATTTAAAGACGAATGTTTGCAATATTACTCCTTGAGATACGGGGCAGATTCATTTCACACACACTTCTTTATTGTTTTTCTCTATTGCAGTTATTAACCGACTTCAAAAAAAGGAGGAGTTTAGTATTTAGTATGTACACCGATTATTTTCTTACTTCTTTTATTAAGTCCAAAATCTGTATCAAGCGATCTGCATTAACATTGGCTTTTACGCGTAGAACAATTAAACAAAAAGCAATTTGAATATTCATAGTAAGAGCGAGTCATGTAGCTGTATCTCCCATCGAACCATCAATTAAGGCTTGGAGGCTTTTAGGGTTAAACATCTTCAGCGCAATTAAAACTAATGGAAATTTGTTTTTTTATTGTGAAGCTGTGGATTGTTTGATTGTAACTATTTTTGACTATATTATCACCCGCGACTCCGTACGCGCGGAAAAATTAAGAAATTTTAAGATTTATTGTTTTTCTACGTATTTTTCCGAGATAAAAAGCATCCTATTTTATGCCCAGGATAATAAGGCATAATTATACCAAGTTTCATCGAAATCGAACCGTTAGTTTTCACGTGATGCCTGAACATACCGACAGACAGACAAAAAATTTTTTTATCACATATTTGGGTTTGGTATCGATCCAGTAACACCCCCTGCTATTTATTTTTTCAATATTTTCAATGTACAGAATTGACCATTCTACAGATTTATTATTATATGTATATAGATTCAGATTATCTATGTAGATTGGTGCGTAAATTCTCATTGTGTTAGTAAACAACTACGAAACGGCTGAGTTGATTTTTATGAAACGATTGTGTTCCGGAAGTTTTAAATCGTACGGTCGTAAACTATTTTATCATATAACACACAAATCTTGTAACAGTTAGGTTTAGAAACTTACATCTATATTAATATCTTTGTAGAGGCTCGTGGCAAATTTAATCTACCAAACGGCTAAACACATTCCGATGAACCCAACCCTAAGCCACATTTAAAATATATCATTTTCGTGAAATACCATAGCTACAGTAATGACATGACGTTTCATAAAAAACACCGGTCCATCAAATTTGATGAGTTGGCACTTTTTTGTATCGATCCTACACACCTGTAGGACCCTTTTACTGTTTAAATTTGACGCCTACCCCACTATTATCGACTATCAGGGAGACGCGATCGCATCCATTACAATACAGCTTTTAGTAACTATTGTATACTATTGTTCTTCAAAAGTATGTACAGTTTATTCCTAATTAATACCAACAATAATGTTTTTTTTATATATTTTATGTTTTTTTTTTAATATTATATACCGTTATACCTGCACATAGGTCTAGTAAAACAAATTCTAGGTTTCAACTCGATTAGTATTATTTTTTTTATTACCAACTTTGTTAAATACTTAGTACATACTTAATTTAAAAACTAGCCATGCCTTTTAGGTATTAAATTTCAATATTTCCTATATAATAAAAATACTCCTGTTGGGGATTGAACCCGGTAACCCTATACTTAACCGGGTGTTAGCAATACCTATACCTTTTAACTACCTACAATTAGGTTTCCTATTATAGGTAGTGCATACAATAGGGTGCCTAGATCTTACTTATTCATATGTTGTAGGTATTGGCTTATAATTTCATAGTTTTTACTTTGAACTTTTTATAACTTGTAACCTATCATTTCGTTCTTTCCATTGAAGTATTTTGTTTAAACAATAGTTTTCTGTAAGTACAGTTTATTGTGGTAGGTACTACTTAAGAATTTTATTTGTTTTTTTTAAGATTTCACGCTGTTTAAGTGACAAAAACATCAATAACATACCTTGTAAAAGTTTAAAAATTACATACTTATTGATTTGATATCTATAATAATATTATATAGCTGAAGAGTTTGTTTGTTTGCAGTTTGAACGCGCTAATCTCAGGAAATACTAACTAGTCCGATTTTAAAAATTCTTTCGGTGTTAGATAACCCATTTATCGAGGATGGCTATAGGCTATTATATCATCACGCTAAGACCAACAGGAGCAGAGCAATGAAACCGCGGGGCACAGCTAGTTGTTAGATAAATTTAAAACCTGCTTGTAGGTATAAAATTATCTTAGTATTTCTTGTTAATACTGAAAATATTTGAAATTTGTCTCTACATGTATGAAGCAAAAATCAATTTACGAGCAAAACCGGGTCGCAAAGCCTAGTACCTACATTTCCTAGTCCTAGTAATCGCAGTCATCAAAACCAACAATAAATCATTATATTGAAACCACACACATATCACGCGAATTACAACTCTATCCCATTGTAATAAGGAACATGAGACCGCACTTTAAACTACATTACAATTAATATGTTGACGATTCACAAACATACCACAAATATTGCTATGCAAATTTCAACCGTATCATGTATAACATAAGGCAGTTTCTATAAGCACGATTAACTGTAGCTCTAAATGAATATGGCGTCAAGACTACATCATTTTATTGGCTAAGAAACAATGGTATCGACGGGTTTAATAATTTTATGAGACCATAAATGTGCTTGATATTAGTATTTATTAAATCACATATGATTTAAGTGCCTACTTAAAGAGCGTAGCAAAGTTGAGAAAGTAACCTTTTGTATGGAAAATTACTAATTAGTAATTACATTTCATTTGTGATTTTAACATTTATGGTATACCTACAATCCATCTTAGTAAGTTATTTTCAAAATTGATCAAATCAACTATTAAGTTATTTAAATGAACACTTTCGCATTCCGCCATCATGATTAATTCATCACATTCTTACGATTGATTATATAACTCAATAGTCAATAAGTAAAAACAGGTTTTCCCTAAATCTATGCTAGAAAATTCAAATTACCCCTATCTTAAACACGGCAATGACCTAAAATCATTTTAAAAACTTACAATGCAAATTAATCAATGTAACAGCGATGTTATAAGATATTAATTTATTTAATTATGCACATATGTTTAAATGACACATGCGTCAGTCTTACATGTGGTGTCTCTACATTCCCGTAGTTTTGACAAAAACCATTAATACCGCTCACAAATTAATAAAAAACTAACACAACACTTAAAAATCGAATGTTGTGACGTATACATACAACTGGATAAATGTATTCGTTCCAAATTCGAATTGCTTATCTGTGGAACTAAGCCCCATCCCCAAAAAATAAAACTAGCCATTAAATATTACGAAAATATGTAATGACTACCTTTTGACGTCTTGAAAGCCGGTTCCAAAATTAAATGATACGTTTTAAAAATGGAATCGCTCCGTCCCGCCTTTTCCGAGATAACCTTTATCCCATTCGGTTTGCGAACGAAAAAAATAAGTATCGTACGTTTTAATTTTTTTAAATGACATTCTTGTGGTTTTTTCTCGCAGGGAATCTTCGGTGTAATATGTTTCGGTGCGGCTTTTTGCGATCCGTATGCTTTTCGATTTGTTTTACGGTCGTGATTAAATTTTGTGAGGCATTTTTTAATTATTTAGTTTCGAACGGTTATTGAAGTGAATAAGTCACGTCAGTCGGTTCATCATAATCAAGTTCCTTTGTAAATAAATCGCTCGATTTAAATATTGTAAAGCGCGGCCATTTTTTCTGATTCCTGAGAGATTAGCGGAGGTTGATTCTGCGAATTTTGCGGTGATATTTAGTCATAAGCTTGTGGTTTCGAAGATCACCTTCAGGATATTGTAGATACACAAATAGATGGTAAATATATGGTTTGAAGCATAGAGTATATAAAAACTAGAGGGTTCCACAGACGGTCGGAAAGACGTCACTTGTAAGCGACACGGGGTGGGACAAACGCCACCCTTAGGATGTTCCCTCTCTGTCTTACACGATACAGTCGGTATGTCTATCCTGCTCCGTGTCATCTGGCAGTCTGGGGCGACCAGCAACAGTGAATAATGTATAATAGTTGAAAATACCTAATAATAATTATAGAATGGTCTTTTGTTAGTAATCGTTGAAGTTCTTACTATGAAACTATCGTACGGGGAACAGTGCGTAGAATGTGCAAGTTCAAGAACATAAATAAGTAGGTACCTACATATTTGAAACAACGCAATTTTATATAGGTATGTAAGTTAAATAAAAGACCTAGCCAATCTTCGCAAATACTTTTTTACAATCACATTTATTTACTTTAGATCTATTACGCATCGATATCCAACGACGATCATGTTCAAAACACGTCTATTTGATAAAATAACGGTGTTAACTTATTTTAATAGTCTCAACTTTTGTTTAGTCACTCCGAGTGACGCATCTCCTTACAATTAAGCGACTTCATCATTTAAATCGACGGAATAAATCAATACATGCGACGCTATCTGATTTTACAACCGCGTGTACCGTAAAACTTAGAAAATGGTTATATTACCTGTTATACGGCCGAATCGAGATGCGTCTCTACACCCTTATAAACCACATTGACATCGACCGATTAAATTTATCAGCATAACATTGCAGGCGCTAGTCGTAAATTCCGATTCATTCATAGCAAAGAATGTTCCGTTTCGAACCATAAATACTAATAAAACGGCCTCGTTACGGAGTCGGATCGAAAATCGGGCACACGACGTCTTAACGACACCTATTAGGGATCTTCTGTCTGGTGTATTTAATTGAAAAATTGTATCGTTGCAAGTATCCGAGCGGATGCGGGCCCAGACGACCATTATTCCATTTGCTCATCCGCATAGGGACCAACACTAACACGTGTCAATAAACCGATTTCCGAACGCACCCACCTTAATTACTAACTCGTACTGTAGTCTGTAATACGCACTTGAAGTTCTCATTCGAATCCGCGTTCCAATATTCGAAAATTAAACGCGAATAACGTTTTATGACCGTTCCAAGAAGCTTATATATAATATCTAATACACTGGAGATTTCAGTATGAACATTAACTTGTAACAAGAAAATATGACCTTGAATGACGCCTGTATGTTTTTTTATCCCTTTCACAAATCTCCAGTGTATTAGATATAAGCTTCTTGGACCGTTCCATAGAATACTTTTATTTTGAATTTGCATTTATTCTTTTTTTAATGGATACAAAATTGAGAGTCACGGCAAAGCTTCCCGCCAACGGGCTGTTTTGAAGTAAACCATTACAATTCATTTCTACGAAGCGAATGTTTTCAATAAAAATACACAGACGATGTTCGGACATATTCAATTCGCGATCAGATTTATCGTTCAAGTATAAAACAGCACGTTAATGCTTGTTTTAAGGTAACCGATGAAAGCTTTACGTTGTAAACTTGTAACATTTTTAATTTTTAGCCCACAAACGTGTGGACTTTCATTAAAACAATGACTAGGCGCTTTATATTATAAATGTGTGTTACTCAATAAATAGTGTATCAAAATAATAAAATTTAAAGGGTCACTTCAGAGTTTTACATCATCGGCTTGCGATTAAAATTAATTATGTTTTAATAGACCGTTAACCTCAGCCTTAGATTAAATTTACAAATTGATGCTAGTTATCATTCGCGTATATATTTATATTGTAAAATTGTAAACAGTGGGGTCAATAGCTGGCATATGAACCCAGATACGGTTATCGCCGGGACAGTTTCTTAGTCAGATTTTACGTAAATATTCCGTCGTGTAGATAACGATTTCCTTTTGCTAACAAAATATTTGTTAAGGATTCTCGTCGTCCGTTCCAAATATAAATTCGAATTGAATTCAAAAATCATTCCTTTCATAAATGTGACCGGCCAGCGATCATTAGCTTGAAATTCGTTTTTCAAAATTGAATAAAACAATTCTTACTTCTTAGAGTTAACGTTCGCTGTTCTAATTTTAAAAACTCATCTTAACGGCCGGTGTTGGTTTGAAAAAAAAATAGAAAAGCTGCCTCATCATAAATAACGTTGACATAAAGCCGCCCACGCGCGTCTTATTATCGTGTCTGTCCGTTTGTCCGTTCGTTACCTCTATTGTGTGTGTGTGAATAAGATTAGCCACACCGACTCTTGATTGACTATTTAAAGCCGAATTCTTTAACTGACACGTTTCTAAACAACATTTACTTTACGCAAGAGTTCTATTGCAGTATCCTTTTGATCGTCTATTTTTAACAATCTAGATTTTAGCCCTAGCTTGAAAGCAATAAATCTTTGAATTTGATTTGTGTAAACATTTAAAAATTATATACCACTGTGAATGTTTTACAAACAAAGTAGGTATATACTTGTAAATATTAATTGAGAATGTAGTTTAACGCGAATCTGTTTAATATGTTTAAAATCCGTCTTTTTTTCAGAAACAAGAATTTATATAAATACGTCTACAGTAAACATACAATTTCCTCAATAAATTATTATTTAAAATAAAAACAGTCAATTAATTCCACGATAAAACCACCCGCTGATTGGAGCGCAAATTATTTCATTACGAACATCCCGAGATACTTATAAATATTCTTAAGAGGACATTTAAAGGATTTGTGTGCGTAGTGGATAGTCAGTAATAATCTGGTCATCGCCCCGTGTGACCGCCGTGACCCGGTGCTAACAACCCAGCCAATACATACACAATTAATGAAACACCCAACTATTTGCAAAACAATACAAAAATAATCTCTCCCTGCACCTGCGACAAGCGACGGATTAACGACGGTAAAACATCTCATTCTTAATAGAGAAAACAACGATAATTGGGTGCTCAATAAAATCACTGTCAATGGAACACCGTTAATCGCCACTAAACAAACCGACGTGATTCCAATTTCAAACCTCGTTATCGACAAAAATACAAAATAGGCGCCAACATTTTGAATTCGAAAAAAATTCTAAATTCGAACGCATTCCGCGCGCCGGCCAACGTTCATTGTCCTTCCAACCCTTGGCCGATAAACAGCTGAATCATCTCGCTTCAATTAATATTATTTAATGTATCTGACGTATTAGAGGAATTACATTCGATAAACAACGCGTACTCTGTTGTGAGAAATAACGCGACATGAATGTGAACATGTTCCTGCGAGAGATTAGCGCGATTTCTAGGATTCGGCTGGGAAAATGAACAGATACATGTATTTGCGAATGCCTTGTCGATAATAACAAATGAATATCGTTGTAGGTTATTGTTTTATATTTATCTACGTGATCAGTTATTTTACATAATATATGATTGAACATACCTGCCTAGTTTAAAGTATAAATTATACGGTTTCTTTAAAAGTTTTGTTTCAAGCGAGATTACAAAACACAAAATCATTGCGAATATCCCTTTAAGGTTCTAGTAAAGTAAATATGGCGTTAACTACTTTACGCCTACCTTCACTCCTTAAAACAGTACACTCAATACTTCACAATAAGTACAAGGTACTCGTATCCGAAACAAACGCGGCTAGAATCGCAAAAATTATGACAAACGATTAGAGTCAACACAATTATGAATTCACTAAGAGCACCTTAAAAGGATGTTTTAACATTCGCTTACAATAAAGTCTCAAATTAACGAATTAGCTCTGAATCTAAAGTGCGCAATTAAGGCGTCTACAGAACACCAATTCTAAAATGAACAGCGATATTCAAATTGAAAAAGGAACGCGCTACGAATAAAACAATGAGCCATAAGTACGGGCGACATAATGACACTGACGTTACTTATTATAGGTGTATGCTAATTTATCCCGTGTTGTATAAAAATAAGGGTGAGAATTGTACACGTCTGTTTCTCAGCGAGGCTGTCGGTATGCGAAGACGCATCTAGAGCGGTTCGCTTGCGAATCCAAATTCAAAAATGGAATGGAAGATCGAAATTTAAATAACAAATATGTAGGTGCGTTCGGAAAGCGACGGTCATCCGTTTTAGGTTATTCGTTTTTATGTTTTAGAAAAAAAAATAGCTCTATGGCCAGGAACTTCCTATTCAGTTAAAGACAATGTAGGTATATTTTGTTATAATATTCCGTGCACTTATGTTTGTGTGACATTTTTCTCTGAAATCAATCTTTGTGAAAGATACACAAATGAAAACAGTTATAAACCAGTAAACAATAGTTATTTGGCCCAATTTCAGGAGATTACGACCCGTTAAAATTGTACCGCGATTTAAGCGTTAATAAAAATTTGTGATTCCGACATTTAAATTGCAGACTAATAAATTATCTATATTGGCAAGCTGTTAAGTGTCTAATTATATTATACGAGACAAGCTTCGCAGACACTCTGGCTATAAACACGACCATATTGTATTTAAGAAACCGACATTTTTTAACGAAAGAACACTTTTTGACATTACCACATTTTAAGATTTTAACACGCTTTTATATCAAATACTAGTTTACCGCCCGCGGCTTCGCCCGCCTTGCCTAAAACTTAATCCATTATATACTAAAGCCTTCCTCTTGAATCACTCTATCTATTAAAAATAACCGTATCAAAATCTGTTGCGAAGTTTTAAAGATTTAAGTAAACAAAGGGACATAGGGACAGAGAAGGCGACTTTGTTTTATACTATGTTGTGAAGTATGATCTACAGTTTCTTAATTCCCTACACATACGAGTTTTTATATTACTCGCTATTAAAAACTTTAAATCGCTTCAAAACAGATAACATTAAAATTATTTCAAAGTAAATAATCACACTTATTTATCTACCAAACTTTGATCGAGCTAAAGATTTATCTGAACACATTATACGAATGTCCCAAACCGGAATGACCAGTTTATTTTATATTATAATTTATCAAACTTATGTAATTTTATCTATCGAGTAGATTTTATAAAAGAAATTGTATAAAATAGGCGCGGTTCAGATAATGGATATAGCCATTACATTATCTATGTTATTAATATCCCGGCTATTTGAAAAACATTCCAATTTTCAAAATAAGAATTTTAGAATTTATACGTTTAAATTTGGAACGCAATTTAAAAACAAAACTGCACTCCGCGGCATTTTTAATCTATACATTTTGGAACGTCACTTATGTTTTTATTATCTGTACAATACCGGCTTTATCTTTACTGTTCCTGTGAGTGCCAATAATAAGTTTAATGGCCGTTAGCGACCCGCAGATTGACGTCTTGGAATTAATGACGAATAAAATTATTTATGTATTTGTTGAACAAGAATATGTTTAGTTCTAATGTTAGGTTTTACGTTAACAGTAATCGTAAAGGGAACTTTGAAAGTAAGATTAGGCTTATTAGTAGTTATTAGGGTTGTACCTACGCATTTGTATCGGTTTTATTTTCAACAATTTGTGCTCCGCGGTTTTACCCGCAGTGCTCCGCTCCTGTTGGTCTTAGCGTGATGATATAAAGCCTATAGCCTTCCTCGATAAATGGGCTATCTAACACCGAAAGAATTTTTTTTTAACAAATCGGACCAGTAGTACCTTTTAATATATTATTTTAATACGTCTAGCTATTGCAATATATATTTTAATAAAATAAATTCATCTTAGTTACACGGCATCAATTATTTTGTAGATATTGACGCAATAAAAAATATGATTTCAGTATTAGAACAAGATAGTTTTTTGTAATAATCTACGATTTTGACTCAAACTCAAACATTTATTTATATTCAATAGACTTCTTCTAGAAGCACTTTTGAAACGTTATAACATATTTTAACATTTACCACCGATTCGGAAAGCAGTATCTACGGAGAAGAACTGGCAAGAAACTCCATAGTTGCGCTTTTTACAATATTATAATTATTATTTAGACCCTGAAGGCTGAATCTAGATATTTTTTGTGTATAATTACGTCAATACAATTTAAACTTAATATTTTAAAATAAATAAATAACTTAAGCTTTTTAGGCAAGGTTTTATTTCATGTATTTAATATAAAATATTAAGTATATTTCTATTTTTATTCCTAACTTACCTTATAGATAACACGGAACAAGTTTTTACAGTTAAAATGATAGGTAGAGCATTATTGCTTTGATTAAAATTTAAAATAATACGATTTAATTATTTTTAGAATAAGATAGGTATTTAAAGAAATCAACGCAAATTTTATACTCAGTTTTAATATTTATAAATTATTTATCAAAGTTTACCAAAGAACGTTTTTACTTTCCGTCTTATTCAATAAGATTAATTTTATCAAAATCTCTTTAGCACTTTACTAGTAAAACACAGTTATTTTAACAGGTATTTATTATAACATATTCGTATAGATATGCCTACTTATTAAAAATCGCAAATAAGACCCTATTGGATGGAATACCAAAGACTAATCAAGTAAGTAGATACCTACGTCAAAGTATGAAAAACACAATTTTCACTAGAAAAACATCTAAACAATATCTAAAACGGCTCAGCCAGCGAGATACCATATCACATTATCGGGACAACAGAATTATCGCCGTCCAAATTGATAATAAAACCTATCAGTATAATAAAATTTTATTACACCACGAATTTTAATACGAGAACAGTGCAAATATCATTATGTCCAACTAATGAAAACAGTATCTTTTGCGTTACGGCCGTTTATTGTGTACGGAGATTGTGATAAATGAGATACGGATTGACCAGTATTTGGGACTTTCGTTTGAAGAATATAAACAACTTAGTAATATTACTATTTTAATGGCCGATTTTTCAATCCTTGGTTAAAATTTATCCGTCCAATAAAGTATATTACACGAACATATTAAAATGTCACCTACAAACTGTCAAATACGGAAAATTAGAATACATTTTTGAAATGGTAGTTTTAATACGTTATTCGATGAATAAGTTTTAACCAAGGATTGAAAAATCAGCCCTAAATAAAATATGTTTTCGTAGCGATATAGATACTATGGAAAATGATTTATTTCGTTTTAAATACCTATCAGTAAGTAGGTACGAGCAAAGACAAAATTTGAAGATTAACAGTTCGACTAATTTTAATTGAAATTTATATTTTCACACTTTAAATTTATCTATTACTAGCGGTCCGCCCCGGCTTCGACCGTGGTACATATTTGGCAATAAAAGGTAGGTAATAAAAGGTACCTTTCTCGTTTATAAAAATATCTCCATACCCATGCAAATTGGTTCAGTAGTTTAGGCGTGATTGAGTAACAGACAGACAGAGTTACTTTCGCATTTATAATATTAAGTATGGATTTAAAAATTAAACGTACCTATTTAGCCTTTGCAGCTATTAGTTTGACAAAAATATTAAACTAGTTACCTATTAAATTAATTTATTAAGGTGAGACTCTACAAAAGTACCTAAGGTAAGTAAGGATAACATCTAGGATTATTTAATAAATAAAATTAATAATACCTATCCCTACTAATTTTATAAATGCGAAAGTAACTCTGTCTGTCTGTCTGTTACGCTTTCCCGCTTAAACCTCTCAACAGATTTAGAAGAAATTTGGCACAGACAATCTTTAGACCCTGAGAAAGAACATAATATAGGCTATCAAAACACCACGCGGGCGAAGCCGCGGGCGGAAGCTAGTAACCAATATACGTGTAAAATATTTAAAAGCTCTTTCTAACAGCAGTCTAGAAGTAAGGAAAATCTGAACATAGATTAAGTAGGTTTTGCTTGATGAAACAGACACAAAAACAATTTTCATTATTATATTATTATAATTCTATTTGTTATTATTTCTTGTCTTCTACAAATTTCAAAGCACTTACGTACCTATTATATACCTACCCCATTTTATTTTAAACTTATAAATGTTTGAGTTTGAAAACCAAGCGCCATTTTAAAATCATAAAACTCAAACGAAAATTTAATTGCACATTAGCTATTTCATTAAGTTATTTTTAAGTTTAATTTTCCTCAAAGTTAAGTATGTACTTAATTATATGTTATGACCTATTCTACCTTCATATTATAGGTTAATGGTAAATACCTAGACACATTATTACAACATTTATAAGCCTAAAGAACTACTAAATTAATCTACTAGATTTATAAGTATTAACTAGCTTCCGCCCGCGGCTTCGCCCGCGTGGTGTTTTGATAAAAGGTAGCCTATGTTCTTTCTCAGGATCTAAAGATTGTCTGTGCCAAATTTCATCAAAATCGGTTGAGAGGTTTAAGCGGGAAAGCGTAACAGACAGACAGAGTTACTTTCGCATTTATAATATTAAAATAACAAAAAAACACGCCTAAACTCATGAAATTATTGTATTGTCACCGATTTTTCATAAGTGTAGTATATGAAATCTGTCCGTTTAAAGTTTTGTCAAAATCACTACATAGTATAAAACAAAGTCGCTTTCTCTGTCCCTTTGTATGCTTAAATCTTTAAAACTACGCAACGGATTTTGATCCGATTTCTTTAAATAGATAGATTCAAGAGGAAGGTTTTAGTATATAATTTATTAGGTATAAACAAAGCGGGCGAAGCAGCGGGCGGTAAGCTAGTTGAGTATAAAGTCCGTCCGTCAGTCCTTTACATAGACATATAAAACTAATAAAATCGCCGGGAAGTTCTACATTATTGTATATCTTTACCTGTTCATATTAAAAACAATGACGGACTCCAAAAAATTCGCAAAGAATAATGAAAACCAACAGACGATCGAATAAATTAGCAATTATAACGTCTAGAGAGGTTTTTGTGAGGTTTTTTAAATTAAATATAGACGCAAATAAACTTAGTGCAAACAAAAAGTTTTTGTATTTCTCCCATGCATTTTCTTTACGGTAAACATTGATCAATCATTAATATCTAATTTCTTTTTTTGCACATTTATAAAATGTATAATAAGTATAGGTAAATTTAACAATTATTTTTTAAGTTTTTTTTTTATTGTCATATTGTGTGGTTGTTTTAAATGACAATTAATTTATTTCTTTCATTCTAATTAAGTAATTAGTACGGAACAATTTTTGTGAGTTTTACACATTGTAGAAATTAAAATTTTGAATGTTGTTTTATATTCTTGTACATAGGAAAGTTATCTAAGTACCTAGTTTTACGAATGTTTAAAAGTTTTTGACATGACTGGAAAATTATTGTAATTCTTGTAGCTATCTATACTAATATTATAAAGAGGAAAGGTTTGTAGGTATGTATGTATGTATGTATGTATGGTTCTCACGCATAAACCACTGAACCGATTATAATGAAATTTAGCACACATATAGAGGGTAACCTTGTTTTAACACATAGGATAGGTTTTATCCCGGAAATCCCACGGGAACTATGCGGGTTTTCCTTTGAAAACGCGGGCGAAGACGCGGGCGAAAAGCTAGTGTTTAAATATCAAGTAAAATCCATAGTTTCGAATACGATGTTTATTTTTCTTTATTATGTAGGTAGGTATCTACCTATTTATATATATATTTTTAAAGACATTTTGAAGGTTTTGTTATAAGATACACAGATAATTACGTCTAAGAACGTTTATACTTTATTCGTTTGTATCTTGGAATCTACCGAACCGATTTTGAAAGTTCTTTAATTATTATTCTAAGAAAAATGTATTATTTTTATGAAATATATCATAATGTTTTATATGTAACTAGCTTCCGCCCACGACTTTGTATGTGCATCCCCGTTTTTCCCCGTTCCCGCAAGAATTTCGGGAAATCCTTTCTTAGCGGATGCCTACGACCTACGTCCTAGCATCTACCTGCATGCCAAATTTCAGCCCGATACGTCCAGTGGTTTTGGCTGTGCGTTGATAGATCACTATATCAGACACCTTTGAGTTTTATATATTATATAGATTTTTACGCCAATGAGAAGATGAATAAAAATATTATTACTTTTAATATTAATTACCTATTCATAACGTTTCCTAGTTATTTTTAAGCACTAAGAACATTTTAATAGGTATAATTTTATGTAATTGTGTTTTAAATCTGTAAGATTACATTAACATTTGCGTTTTATTTAAAAAGTAGAGTTACCTTTTTAAATGATTTTCTAAGTTTGCAAATATCTATAAATCTTTATACCTATATGTTTCTGAAATAATTAGACGCATAAAGAAATATTAATAGTTATTACTTACTATTTTACCCACTTCATACAATTTATATTAGACATTTATTACCACAATAATTAACGTTACATTTTCTATTACGGTTTGCTATGAAATTTTAAAACGTCTACTGTATTAAATAATTAATTAAACATTATGACTGCCTTATAATTCAAAATCTATAGGTACCAATTATAAAGCTGAAGAGTTTGTTTAAACGCACTAATCTCAGGAACTACTGGTCCCATTTGAAAAAGTATTTCACTGCTAGATAGTCCATATATCGAGGAAGGCTATATATCATCACTCTAAGACCAATAGGAGCGGAGTAATACGAGTAAAACCGCGGGGCAAAGCTGTTTTGTATGTTTTGCCGTTTTAATAGACAACAGCCTATCCTGTTAAACCTAGGTCATATATAAATGTCAAATAACGACCATGACATTAATGTCAAATACTTACATTGAACTATTATTATTATATTAATAAATAATAATATATTTATCTTTATGCGTAAATATCTTTTAAGAAATCTTCAGTTACGCACTTTATAACAAATAATGTAATCCCTACTATCCCTACTATAATATTATAAATGCGAAAGTAACTCTGTCTGTCTGTTACGCTTTCCCGCTTAAACCTCTCAACCTTTTATCAAAACACCACGCGGGCGAAGCCGCGGGCGGAAGCTAGTTATAGTCAAGGATAATTTTATTTATTACAATAGTAAACCATTTATCAACTTTATGTGGCATATACTTACCTAAATAAATAAATATATTTTTATTTCATTAAAAGTTATTGTTATCAAGCCCTTTTCTTGATGATTGCTATAATTTTCTATTTATGTATTAAAGTATTTATTAGATATTAGTAGATATTAGAATTTTATTTACTTGTGTCGGTTAAAAGATAATTGTACCTATTTGATTTGATGAATTAGGTATACAAAGAGAAATAATGAAACCCACATTTATTTAAACTAAATTAGTTATTGCTATATTTTAAATGATAGATTTTGCCTCATGCATAGATATCTATTTTTTGGTAATATTACCTACAAGTTACTAAGTTTACATTAATCGCATCTTTTTTAACTATTTCCGAATATTATTCTTAAAAAGTTATATTTTTATGTTTAGGTATTAATACCTAAAGTTATTTATGTTATTATTTAAGTATTTCATAGTATATTTAAGTATCAGAAACCTCATGGAGCTTATCAGATGGTAAATATGAAACTATGTAAAAATAGCAAATTATTTTTAGAACTAGATACCTATTATTGATTTAAATTTTAAAGCCATGTTTTTTTTTCATTTACCGTATTTTGGAATCTTATGTTGACATATTTGTGAATAGGTATTTTCTAAAACTGTGAGTACCTACCGAGCTATTTTTAAATTCAAATTTGGAACAATGAAAAATTTTTTTTTATTGTCTATGACTCTATGTTATAGGTCGTTAAAGATGTTGAATTTTGATGACATCTGTGTCAGAGTTTATTATTAAAAACAATTTTTTTTGTTTTAAAATGATATTATTTTGATAAGTTATTAAATGCACACTGCATGTCAGAGCCGTCGGCAATCTATCCATGCGTTGATTAACAAATAGGTACTTTGCGATAAAAATATCAAAATTCCTTACATTTGTTTATCATTAAATAATATTCATTATCGGATTAGCTACTGTATATGACATGTGATAAATATTTTTACTTACTTACGAGTATTAAAAATAATACGCTCATTACATAATAATGCACTTTTTGTAATACTCGTGTCCGATTAGAAAGATTGTGTTATGATTTCTTTGTATTGTAAACTATATGCTATTTTGTATTTAAACATGTAAATCATTATATTATTGTTATAAAAATTCATATCAAGTCGAATTATAATTACAATAAACGGAATACAAAATGGCTTACAATATTATTATTCATTTTGTTACATCGCAATAATAGGCCCTGCATCACAGCCGAATGCCTCGTCACAGATCGTGAAAGGGGATTAACTATTTCGTGCATTACCTGAGTAAAACAAAACGACCCTAAATCTTTGGGGACTTGTCTCCTATGGCACCGTTAGGCCTCTTTGTGGCGCGAACGAAAAAACTTTTTCTTTTCATTGTCAATTGAATTTTATTGTTGGTTTCCGAGATAGGCCCTTTTGTGCCCAACCGTGCGTATAAAGCCGCTTGTAACTCCTATTTTACTGCTCCGTTCCGATCCCTATAAGAGCAGTCGACAATAGACGCCCCGCTGTATGCCATTTCATCTCATTTATTGTCAAAAACGCCACACACCAGCCATCAGGTGGCCGTCATTTTACAGATTCGATATTCCCACTAAATCGGGGCAGAGACAATCTTGTTTATTTTATTTACCGCGGCGCCGGCGCGGGTCATCGGTCCGCGGACATAATTCACGAGCGACCGACTCATTATCTCATACAACCTTATGTGCATTTTTTAATTTTTATTACCCGCGAGACAGGTTATTGTTGTGATTACATTATCTAAGCTTTTTATGGCCATAAAGCGTTCATTTCGTTTTCATTATCGCCGGTAATGCGTCGGCGCTCGTTCGGCGCATTCTAAAACGCTATTACGTATTCATTTCGCGTTCGACTTGTTAAAACAGTTCCCCGGTGATGGGACACGGTTAATATATCGTTTCGAATCGTTCCCCTGAGGCCTACACACATTAGATTATAAAGAAGTTTACGCGACTCTACATTTGCGCGGCTCGAGTATTGCTCGGCCGGTCGGACTGCAATCTGCACCCGTATCTCTATGAATGTCTAGCCTAGCTATCTTTGGCGGTATCTACGCGCCCCTAACTCATCTCTCTCGTAAAGCACACTGTACATACCCTAGGCTGAGCCATGAAAGCTCGCCCCGAGCCCGGGTGCAAGGCTCCGCTGGCCACCACGAACGTTTTTAATCACGGGCCAAGCTAACACACACCACAAGCACGTGAACACTTACACATAAATTATTCGACACCGTCACAGCGGCCCGCTAGCTCACTAGTGTCATAGTGCACTCGCGACGGTCGGTTTTGAAAACGCACACGGATCGCGTCGTGGCCGAGCTGGCGCGGGGTGCGGGTGGCCCGGCGCGCTCGGCAGTCGGGCAGACACTGGCGCGGCGAGCGCGGCGCCCGAGCGGGCGGGGCCGGCGCCGCCCAGCGCCCTGCTCCCCGCACCCCGCGCCACACCCCGCCCGTGCCCCGCGCCCGCCAGTCCCGCCGGCCACTCCTCGCGCGCCGCTCTACCAGACGCACGCTTTTCCCGCGCACACACTACAGTTTCCCTCCGATTTTTCCTAATCAAAATACTCGAGCCTCTCGCGTGGAACGTCTATGATATTCGAATGTTTTTTTCTGTACATATCTATAATTATCTAAGGATGTAGCGCGCAGTAGGTACATTAATATACCTATAAACTTTTGCATGTGATGCTAATAATATTTTTAATTCCACTTGTAAATAATTAAGAGCTAGGTAATTCTTACACGAGTGCCTTACAAGAGAATCTAAAAAATGCGATAGTGTTATCTTACGTAATTGTACAATTAAAAACAAGTCACGTATCTACTTATAATTTAATTACGGATCCTAGTTTTGACTAATTTTAGGAAATTAACATTTTTTATACATTAAATGAACTATTTAGATTTTAATTGTGTTCAATGTTGAATTTAAAGCGTCGGTTACGATATTTGTAAAATTAACATGAACAATTTAAAAACATAGACGTTACGCTTATTTTTTACAAATTCACAAGGTAAATGAACCAATATGTTTACATACTCATATGTAAATTGAGAAATGTATTATATATTATAATAATGAAACATGAATTCTATTTATATTCATAAAATATCTCTTAATTATTTTAATTTTACAACTCTAGGTAGAGTCATTTTTAATCCTACCTAAGTTAGGTATTAGGCACCTTAAACCTATTCAAACTATTAACCAGGAATTTACAATTTGTGTGTGTGGAAAAATTGTGAAAAATAAATAAATTTTGAATTTGATTTGATTTTGAAACTTGCCACTATTTGGTATAAAATATGTAGTCATATTAGGTACTTTTTATTTTTAATCTAGGTATTTAGCCTATTACCCCTACCTGGTTGAATTTGTAAGAAAATGCAATACCTACATATAACCTACCTATTTTATAAAACAGTTGAAATTGATTCTTATAAAATAACTAGCTTTCCGCCCGCGGCTTCGCCCGCGTTTTCAGAGAAAACCCCGCATAGTTCCCTTTCCCGTGGGATTTCCGGGATAAAACCTCTCTCTCAAGTTGGATCGAACTGCACATGGTGTGCGAATTTTATTATAATCGGTTAAGTGGTTTAGGAGTCCATTGAGGACAAACATTGTGACACGAGATTTATATATATTAAGATATATTTAGGTTAAAGTAAATTGTCGCTCTTATACTTAAATTATTACCTATAGGTAACCTAACTTTTATTAATTATGATTATTGTATTAATAATAATTATTTCTTTCTAGGTAAATTGACTAAAGGCTTCTAATAATAAGACAATTTATTTTACAATAAACCTTGTTAATTTTATAGTTATTTTAATAATGATATTAAAATTTTTGTGAATGAGGAAAAGTCACATAAAATTGATTTATTGTTTTTTTAACAATGATTTGACGTCACAATTTGATGTTATTTATTTTTAAAATACCTACCTATTTATACTATTAACGTAAGGTAATAGGTATATATACCTACCTATATATTTATTACCTATTTATTTATTTAAAAGGTAATTTTTTATTGAAGTGAAACTTGCGCGTTGGGAGTATAAAATTTCAAGGTGTCATGGCAATACCGTCACGTCATGGTGTACAGCGACGATTTCGGTATCTTTGAATCTTGCTAGAGAAGTTTCACTTCTGACACGTGTGCTCGGCAGACATGCTCTTTTTTTAAATAGATATTTGATTACGTTGACAAATAAATCTCTACATTCCTTTTCTACCTGTAAAAATGTGTGTTTGTGTATGTGTTTTTATCTTAATCTTATCTTAATCTTAATACTATTATAAAGGCGAAAGTTTGTAAGGATGTATGGATGTATGGATGTATGGATGTTTGTTACTCTTTCACGTAAAAACTACTGAACCGATTACAATGAAATTTAGCACACATATAGAGGGTAACTTGGATTAACACATAAGATAGGTTTTATCCCGGAAATCCCACGGGAACGGGAACTATGCGGGTTTTCCTTTGCAAACGCGGGCGAAGCCGCGGGCGGAAATCTAGTTAAAAATAAAGTTTTATTTTAACATCGTACAAAGTATAAACTATAAACGTCATATTAAAGATTATAATATTTGTATGTGTGTTTACTCACTCATGCAAAACTTCTGTATCGATTCTGTTCAGATTTGGTTGGAAGATAAGTTATTGCCCCATTCCGGGTTTTATAAGGGTGCATACGGACAACATGGAGCATTAAATTATATAGACATAATACCTATAGGAAATGTTTACTTTTGGAATCATGTGTAGGTACTTACATTAATTTTCGATTATTTTCACAAACACCTACCTGATATTTAAATTAGAATTCAGATGTGTATAACTATTCATATTGCGTATGTAATTTAAAGATTTTCCTTGTGGATAATTAATTTTATACATTTATACTAATATTATAAAGCTGAAGAGTTTCTTTGTTTGAACGCGCTAATCTCAGGAACTACTGGTCCGATTTGAAAAATTATTTCGGTGTTAGATAGCCCATTTATCGAGGAAGGCTATAGGCTATATATCATTACGCTAAGACCAACAGGAGCCACGAGTTTGTTTGTTTGTTTGAACTCGCTAATCTCAGGAACTACCTACTGGTCCGATTTGAAAAATTATTTCGGTGTTAGATAGTCCATTTATCGAGGAAGGCTAGGTATAGGCTATATATCATTACGCTAAGACCAACAGGAGCCATGCGGGTGAAACCGCGACGCGCAACTAGTAAAAAATATTCATGTAAGTAGGTACATATACTAGGTATGACATATTACCTATATGTAATTTTAAACTACCAGATTCTGAACGTCGCTTTCAATTTTAAAGAATGACATAGACAATAAACATATAAAAGGCGGTATTATCGCTTGCGGCGATTTCAACCAGACAACCTTAAGAATATAATTTGATTACACAATATTAAGTGAATGTGTATTAAATCCTAATATGATTAGTGCGAAAGTTTGGAAAAGCTTTTCCAAAAAAGCTTTTTTTTGTTACTTTTTCACGTTTTAAATTCAAATTAAAATTATATTTATTTGCAAGAATATTACAAATTATAGATGTTTAAATTAAAATATAATGTGGCTAATACATTCTACCCATCGATTGGGTGTGCAAATATTAAAAAAAGACGTGTGGCACTCGGGGACTGCCGCGGTAAAGCTATTGCATGCTATGCCTTCAAGCCACACCTCCATGCCCGTCGGAGTGGGGAGCGTGAGGTTTTTTCGTTACGGAATTTCTCGGTTCGGTCCCCGCGCTCAAGGCCCGCGATAGAAGCTATACAATAGCTTAAAAGGAAGATGAAAATCCATGGAGGGTTGTCGCGTAAGAACCACAGGACAGTTCTTTGGCTTATTATGTAGTTAGATATAAGTTACATATTATGTAAAACTTAATTGTAATATGACATGATTTTAAAAGAGCAACTATGGAGTTTCTTGCCGATTCTTCTCCATAGATACTGCTTCCGAATCGGTGGTAAATGTTAAAAATATGTAATGACGATTCGAAAGTGTTTCTAAAAGAAGTCTTATTGAATAAATAAATGTTTGAGTTTGAGTTTGAGTTTGAAATTAGTCTAATTATTTAAATGTAGTAGGTAATTTATATTTAATCTTAGTGAAATTTGACACTTATTATAATAATATAATATAATTATTATAATAATTTTAGTCTGGATTGTTACATAGGCATATATGTATAGGCTATTTTAAGTATAAACAATATGAGATAAACATGACTTGTTTAAAAGTGCTTAATGAACATTAAAAATTTTAATCTATACTAATATTATAAAGCTGAAGAGTTTGTTTGTTTGTTTAAACGCGCTAATCTCAGGAACTACTGATCCGATTTGAATACTGTCAGTGTTAGATAGCCCATTTATCGAGGAAGGTTATAGGCTATATATCATCACGCTACGACCAACAGGAGTGGAACCACGGGGGTGAAACCGCGCGGAGCAGCTAGTGATAAAATAGGTATAGAGATTACATATTTGTTAATAATAGTAGGTATAATAGTATCTACAAAGTAACAAAAAAACGTGAAAAGTTACTTATTCATTCAAATAGTTTCTGAGACGAAAAATTTTTGATGATAGAGTCAACTCTACATATTTATTTACAAAATCACTACGTTTCTCTTCTTACATCTGTAACTTAAGTAAAACCTTGTTACTTGTAGTGATATTAAATTGTAAGGTAAGTGCATTGATATATTAGGTACCTATGTTAAAATAAAAACACGCTTAAACGCATGCAATTATAGTATTTGCACGGATTCTAGATAAGATTGGGTACCTACAAAGTTATTTTTAAATGGGTCAAAATTGAGTCTACGAGTCGGTTACATACAAAAATACAGGTGAAGCTAATAAAAGTGAGTTAAAAATAAACATTTTGTTTTCTTATTGTTATTATAATACCTATTAGATATCTACTTATAATGAAAAAGAAACATCTGTATAAAATCTGGTACAAAAACAGTAATAATCAATGAAAGATTCTGCATATAACATAGGCTACATTTAACTTGTGAGTAAAGCCGCGGGCTCCAGCTAGTTTTAATTAATTCATTATCAGCCATCTAAATAACTCATAAAATGTTTAAAATTTGTCAACAGTGTATAATTTATTCATTCATTTGGATACATCTATGAATATCATTAGGAATGACTTTAATTTTTATTATTAGTGGTACTTTCGATATTTATCTGAATTAATAAGTACGTTATTTTCATATATAGGTACCTATATATAACTATAGCGACCCGCCCGCGGCTGCGCCCGCTTTGTCTAAACCTAATAAATGATACACTAAAACCTTCCTCTTGAACTCTCACACAGTCTATTTATAAAAAAAAACCGCATCAAAATCCGTTACGTAATTTTAACGATTTACAGCATATACCTACATAATATACTAGCTGTGCTCCGCGGTTTCACCCGCATTGCTCCGCTCCCGTTGGTCTTAGCGTGATGATATGCCTATAGCACATAGCCTTCCTCGATAAATGGGCTATGTAACACCGAAAAAATTTTTCAAATCGGACCAGTAGTTCCAGAGATTAGCGCGTTCAAACAAACAAACTAACAAACTCTTCAGCTTTATAATATAAGTATAGATATAGCAATATAGGGACAGAAAAAGCCACTTTGTTTTATACTATGTAGGGATCGACATGTTAGTTACCATACTCCTCCGTCCTCCGAAACGGTTGAACCGATCTTAATGATTCGTGTGCATACCTATTGGGTAGGTCTGAGATTCGGACATTTATTTTTCATACCTGAATGATATTCAGAATTATAATAAAAACAATAAAAGGACACTGTATTTTATTTAATTAATCATATTCTTGAATCGACCCTGTAATTTAAGTTTAATTTAAAAATAAATAAAAAAACCAAGAAGTTACCTACTACCGACCTATATTTTAGTCTAAAAACTTTTAGATAATAACAACTGACACTGGAAAACAAAGCCAACAACACATTAAATATCTCTAAATATATCTTTTGTAAGTACTAAACTACTATTTCTATTATTACAATTTCTATTATTGTATCTAGATACGGAACAAACAGACAAATCATAATACTTACTGCAATTGTCTATTTTTTATTATAATCACAATAATCCAGATATATATTTTAAATACAAATAACTCTATATTCCGAGAAGAACTATATAACAAAATCAAATATGTACTAGTAGGTATCTATAATTAATTAAATAAATAATTAACAGTACATTATAAATTAATGAAATAAATTCGCAAACATAAAATTTACACTATTAAAATAAATACTAACTTCACTAATACAAGATTCCGTAGTACCATTTTCGTATAAAAGCTTGTAGTAGCGCCATCTAGTATGCAGCGGTGGAACTAAAAGTTTTACGAATGGTTCGTATCGTGGTTATAATGTGTTATCTTTTATAAATCTTATCTTAATTAGTACAAATGTTATATGAATGCTGCTCTAATTACGTTAAAATATCAGAAAAATCTATTTTTTAAGGATTCTTTGCTTTGTTGGAATAGAGATTCTGCAGTTTATAAATTAAAATTAATGTTTAGTAATAAAGACAGAACAAACATTTCAAACTCAAAATCAAACATTTATTTATTCAATTAGACTTCTTCTAACACTTTTGAATCGTCATTACATATTTTAACATTTACCACCGATTTGGAAAGCAGTATCTATGGAAAAGAACAGGCTCTTTTAAATCATAACAATATTACAATTTTATTTTTAATTGTACTTTTTATAATAAACGAAAATACAATGTAAGAATGTAGTTAATAATAATAATGCAAAAAATAATCCGTCCCACGGGATTAAATTGTCCGACAAAATACCTGACTTACAGTTAATTCATATCGGATTAAAAATTTTAATCTTCTATTATGTCAATACTTGCAAATAAATGGAACCCGCATAACGGCTGGACCCTTTTTGAATTAGGGTTGAGTTTTTAAGAAACAATAGCTATACATTTTTAAATTCATATAGGTATCTACTTTTAAAAATATATCGAAAAAAACAGATTTTCTTATTTTATGGTGGGGATTAGTACCTACTTTATTATAAATGATGTGAACTGAATATGATTTATGAATCAACTATCTAATGAAATCATAGTGTTTGTAGCATAGACTTCAATTTAATATTGTGAATTTTATGAAAATCAATTCACTTTTCTAAATAAAAGAAATGATCAATATGTTTTGTTATCATACCTAGTAGGTATAGGTAGGTATTTTTTTTTATAACATCTTACACACTTACGCAAACCTTCAGTTTAACTTTTCCTTTCAATAATCAAGAATTATTGTCATATTCTGTTTAACTTACACAATAACTAAACTCACAACTTTTAATTTACTTAATTCTCTATCTAATACCCTTGTAATCTTCTTATATATAAAAATGAATCGCAAAATGTGTTGGTAAGCGCATAACTCGAGAACGGCTGAACCGATTTCGATAATTCTTTTTTTATTATATTCCTTGAAGTACGAGGATGGTTTTTATGTAGAGAAAACGTAAATATGTACCTGCCACGGGCGAAGCCGGGGCGGACCGCTAGTTCTCTATATAATAGTCCTTTTCTATATTATTTAATTATTAATCCATTTTTAAAAGACTCTATGAGAATAAATATCTACTCTTATTCTATCAGTACAAACAAGAATTACCCGTTACAGAAATCACAAAAACAATACAGTAATAGCTTGCTTGTCGGGAATCGAAGGCGGGACCTCCAGCCACGCCTCAGCTCGTAGCGGGCACACTTGGCCGTTTTAATGGTGCTGGTGTGTCCTATATTGTAAATAATTGTACGAACACTGACCGATGAAAAAATGTCATGTATGAAGTAATAATTGTAAATATTCATGTTACTGTCTGAACTATACCTACTGGTACCTATTCTGTTGTTTTGTATCAAAGGATTATAGGTTTTGCTGATATACATGATCATCAACATCATGTACACATGATATAACCAATATAATAACACTTTTATGAATTATACACAAACTTATATAAAGTTGTTGAAAAACGTACATGCAAAAACTCTTGAGTTATTTTCATAGAGATTTACACGATTTTGATAGGTGCCTACCAGATAGAAATATACTTACATTAAAATACCTGCTTCTCACATACAAATATAGCAAAAAAAGAAAATTTAATATGAAATTAAGTACGATACACTATTATCGTACTTAATTTCATATTAAATTTTACACGATTTTGATACGTGTCTATTGAAACAGATCCTCACTTTTACCTTTTTTTCTTACATAGTACTAGCGCGAATAGATATAAATCGAGCAAGATTATTTACAAATCAGGACGCGGCGGGTAAGCGAAGTAAAAATTTAATGAGCGATGTAATGGCTCACATTCTATTTTTTATTACTACGTTTTATTTGATTCGTGATTCGCGATCCGACTTTATTATTTATCGTCTTATTCCTTTTGCCGTTTGAGAATTTTCAAGAATTGGCCTTTGATAAACGGTTTTATTGAACATAAAACTATTTTGAGGTAACTTTAACTGTTAGGTATTTGGGTAATGTCTTGCTGATATTTAGGTTAGATATGTAAATATTGGACTTATTATATGTGTTTAGACGCAAAAGATCTAAGCATATTTAAACTAATTTTAAATTTCAATTTCACGAGTGGCTGAATTGGTCAGGCATCCGCCCCGGTTTGCCGCGAAAGGATGCGGGTTCGAGTCCCGCGTCGTGATCGAATTTTATCTATTCTTTATAAATAAATATTTAAAAGGTTTATGAAATGAAAAAAAATTATAAAATAACCTATGTTTGTACGTAGTGCATACGCTAAACATCACACAAACAATAATTTCAGATTTAAAATCTTCTTTCTAGGTACAATGTTATAATAGAACATTCTTAATAATAGGTGACTTAAATGCTAACTAAATTATAATTAAATAACACATTAGACACAATTCTATAGAAAATACATTAAAAACTATGACACGTGTGGGTCGTTAAGAAAGTATTGGTCATCCATATTAATTACTTTACACGTTGTTTTTTACATCAATATAAATTAAATCATCATTTTAAATATGTTTTCGTATGAACACAAAATATAACGTTTCATATTTATAATAAATAACTCAAAACAGTTTCTTAAATAAGTGTTAGTTTTAATTAATTCAGTTCATACAAAATATGTTTAACAATCATGTTACTTCGTAGCGGCGCGCTGCTGGCGCCATCTCTTGAGGAGTAGCGGAACTAAAAGCGTTTGTACTTCAATAATAATAATTTATAAAGTCTGATTCGACATTTTTTATTTTATTGTGTTCTGTTAATAAAATAAAATAAGCAATGAATATTAATTGTAATAAAAGTTTTGAAACAAATTACTTCTTACTTACTTACCTAAGTACTAAGTTATTTTATCGAGTTTTTTTTAACATTGATTCATCACGGTGAAATGAAAGATTATTCGGGAAGAAAGGATTTTAACTTATTAACACGTTCACTGCGGCATGTCCAGTATCGGGCCATCAGCGACTACACCACAGTGCGGCGCCCAAAATCGCAGTTTTCACCGTGGTGCGGCGAGGTTTTTTATATGTTAATGAATGACTAGAAAAGAGACAAATATATTTTTGTGATCACAGTTTGAAGTAGGACTCAATTTCGTTTAAAAATCGTATGGCAAAATATTGGACACACGCATAGAAAAGAAACCGTTTCTTTTGTGTGCGGCATGTCAAATATTTTGCCATGGACAAGCACCTCATGCCGCACTGTACTGCGAGCGCGCCGCGTGTCAATCTCGCATAGTGATGTACCAGGACCGCACGCGTCGTTATCAAATTTTTAAATGACAATGATACCTTAGAGGCTTTAGTTTTTTTTACTTTCTTTTATTTCGTAGCATAAATGCAAAAATGTGATGACAGTTGTGAAAATAATATAAAACATTAAAACAAAAGTTACTGAACAAATTAAAACAAAAGTTACTGAACAATTTCCTGATAGTACTCTATCAAGTACCTTGTTTTATATGTGTTTTTTTTTGTATCGACGATCTCGTTATCTGTTAACAAACAGACTGAAATATACAAAATTGATTTATATCGATATCGATGTTTTATTTTACAGTGTTTCCCATCGCTATTACTGTAAACATGCCGTATCAACGCAGTGCGGGATGGCAAATAATTTTTCACAAAATCAGGGGTTTACATTTTCCCTCATATCTTTTAAACTATTGAGTCAAACTAAAAGCTATTTATGCGGTATATACAAGACTATATATACTATTATCCGAAAAAAAATTTTTTGAAATATCTTGAAATTTCATGAAATTATTAACCTTCAAAGTCAGTAGGTGCGATGTGATAAAAATGGCTCATGACGCACAGTGGTGAACTTGCCGATGTGAAGTATTGAAGACATGCCGCACCAACGGTAAGTTTGGCATTTTAGGTGCCGCAGTGAACGTGTTAATAAAAATCTAAATTTAGTGTTCAGCGTTTATTGTAATTTATGTAGGTATGTTTGTTTGGAAAATACCTACTTGACCTGTTAATTATATTGTTGCTCCATCTCGTAAGTCGTTTTTATCAGGTACTAACGGTCCGCCCCGGCTTCGCCCGTGGTACATCTTTCGCAATAAAAGGTAGCCTATGTTCTTTCTCAGGGTCTAAAGATTATCTGTGCCAAATTTCATCAAAATCGGTCCAGTAGTTTATGCGTGAAAACCATACATACAAACCTTTCCTCTTTATAATATGTATTAGTATAGATTAGATAACCTTTAAAAATGGTATCCACAATAATTATTAAATAGTTAGTAATAATTAATTTATTCATTGTTCTGTCTCTATTACTTTCAAGATGTTATAGACATAAAAAAGGCAGACTAATTGAAATAACTAAAGTCTGACATTAAAAAATAATTAGGTACCTACTACATACTTCTAAAGGTTAAAAATAGAAATGTGGATAGATATTTTGTTCTGCGTGTGTTTTAGAACTATTGTCTATTACTTACCTATTATAAACTATAAGCTTTCCGCCCGCGGCTTCGCTCGCTTTATCAAAGAAAAACCCGCATAGTTCCCGTTCCCGTGGGATTTCCGGGATAAAACCTATCCTATTTCCCGGGGTAATCCAAATCCTATGTGTTAATCCAAGTTACCCTCTATAATATGTGTGCTAAATTTCATTGTAATCGGTTCAGTAGTATTTGCGTGAAATAGTAAAAAACATATCCAAACACCTATCACAATCTTTCGCATTTATAATATTAGTAAGATAAGAAGTAAGATTCTGAGCATTTCATATCCCCCATTTTTTTAACTTGGGGTACCAGCACTAGATAATATTCAATTTAACAAAAATGTACTTCAATGAACACAAAATATATTTTCAAAACAATAATATCCAAGCACAGTCTTCAGAGGATTCTAAAGAAATGCATATCAAAATTAAAAGTTTTAATTACGAAAGGTCGTTAATCTCGGCGCATCGTTTGCGGCGGTTATTAGGAACAGACAAAAAAACTAATCATCGAGCTTAGACCTTTCCTCATCCACATTTGTTAAACATAGATTTTTGTCAGGCTACGTTAGTGTGGAGGCGACTTCTTGAATCATTAGCTCTTGTGACAATATATTATTTTAATATTAAAAAAATAACTTTTTAAATTGCACATGTTTTTTAGATAAATTTAATTGTCAAGTCCGAGTGTTTCGATTCCTTTCCATTCGTCATTTCATCCATTTTTTTTGATTGCTAAGTTTTCAATGCAAAAGCACTTCAGATTATTCAAATACATATTATCAAATGAAATACTTTGAGTGGAGTTACTGAAAAGGACAAGTGTTCACAAATATGAACAAATACAATATAATGCACTTGATCAGCGGGGTGCACTAGTGGACCACCCGCATAAAAACAAAAAAACAAAATGCAATAGAATTATTATTTTTGAGGGACCTATCAATGAAAGGCGTTCATAATATTTTGAAAATGCTTGTAATAAAAAATAATTGGTAGTTTTTCATGCGAAAGCAAAACTTGACAATCGTGAAAAAAGAGAAACTTCAAAAAATGCATAAAAGATAATTTAACACGAAATTTAACATTTTAAGCTTTTAGGTGATAGAAATAAATATGTTAACTGTCTATGCCATGAAAGTTTTATTTATTCATTCATTCCATTTCATAAATAACGGGCTGAAAGCTAGTATCTATTCACCTGTATAATGACACTGTTACACATAGGTCTCGATAAATAGCTCCCATATTTATTATTTACGCAAATAATTAAAACCCGCCGCCACATTGGCGAGCCGACGCATGTGCGATCTAACACATGGTGCGTTTCGACGAACAGCCCTGTTGGCTGTTTCTTATTTACTTGTGTAAAAAAAAATAAACTATGTACTTGTAAGTACATATTGTATTATAGGTAAGATGTTTTAAAACAATATACCTATATGTCGCAAGCAAATTGTATAATCTCGCCGTTTACAAATGCTCTGCATTTTGTAAAATGCTGTGGATTTACTTTTTCCAAAATTCTACAAAAAGACGGTCGCGAGCCGACAGAGCCCCACTTTGTGGGGCTCCTATTTCTGTGTAGTTTTAAAAACACGAACCTAACCTAACCCACCCCCTTATCCAAATGAAAAATTTCTGATTACGAATTCTCGACATATTACAAAAATTATTGACCTACTGATTACGAAAGCAAATCAAAGTCATTTAATATACCTTCGTATACGTTTATCTAAAGTCCTAAATTGCAAGACAGATTTTGATGTTATTTAATTTATTCCTACTAGGTAATATAATATTATAAATGCAAAAGTTTTTGAGGATGCATGTGTGTGTGTTTGTTACTCTTTCACGAAAATATTACTGGACCGATTACAATGAAATTTAACACACATATAGAGGGTAACTTGGATTGACACATAGGATAGGTTTTATCCCGGAAATCCCATGGGAACGGGAACTATGCGGGTTTTCCTTTAAAAACGCGGGCGAAGCCGCGGGCGGAAATCTAGTAAGTATAGGTATATTAAATCCAAGACGAGCGTGTCATCAAAACAATCTATCCCAAACAGTGTCAGGCACAAACAAACAGACTAAACTCATATTAATAGATTACAGACGACAGATTGGTAACGCCATTGTTACCATAGACAAATATTGACCATAGATAATTATAAAGATAGATATAGTCTATGGTAATATTTGTCTGTAATTTTCCGTCTATGGCTAAGAAGTTTCTAGATTTAGATTGCATTTAGTATTATAATATCTTGCTTACCTACCTATAAAATAAAACTTTAATTAAATGAATGGTTATAACTTATAAATATTATATGTTTGTATAATATTATTAACTTAATTGAAGGTATTAGGTATGTAGGTAAGTCATTGCATGTATTTACTAGAAAATATAATAAAATGCAGTATGTACCTACATAAAGCAATTTTGTCTCTACATTTTTATTTTTTACTAGCTGCTCCGCGCGGTTTCACCCCCGTGGCTCCACTCCTGTTGCCCGTAGCGTGATGAAATATAGCCTATAACCTTCCTCGATAAATGGGCTATCTAACACCGAAAGAATTTTTCAAATCGGACCAGTAGTTCCCGAGATTAGTGCGTTCAAACAAACAAACAAACAAACAAACAAACAAACAAACTCTTCAGCTTTATAATATTAGTATAGATGAATCTATGGACAGACTTAATCAAGTTGGACACGACTTTCTTTGGTAGATAAATAGTTGATATTATAAGAAGGCAATATAGCTTATTTTTATTACATAAATTCTTACGTTTAGAGTAGGTAGTTACCTACTTCGAATGGAAAACTTTGAAAAAGTGCAAGTGAGAATTTTTTGATCGCTAACTAAAAATTTTGTGCAGTGCGAGTTTCATATTCGGTTCAGCAGTTTATAAGATACAGACCGAAATGTTGTTTTTATTTTTTATATTATTTCTCTAACCTTTCTTGCAACGTTAGCAATGTCCCGCGGCTTGTCAGAGGCAGAGTCAAACAAATATTAAAAAATTAGAAAACCAGAGCAATATAATTATATCAATACAGCTTTTTATAATATTTTTAACCTTTATGAATACGGAGAACTAATTGTGCCCCGCAGTTTCACCTGCATACAAAACCACGGGAAAGAACCTATAGGTATTAACAAATAAGCTACCTTTAGGGTAATTGTGCAAGGAACATACCTACATACATGAAAATTTATGAATAAAACGTATAAATTTTTGAAGTGAAACATCTTTATCGGGGTTGCTAAAAAATTTAGTGTAACATTTTTTCGTTACGCGTGACATTTTTCCCTTACGCGCCATCATTATAAAAAATAAACCTAACTACAACCTGTAGGTAACAAAATAATCTCATAATCGACTCAGTAATTCCATAGGTTCTTAAAAACAATGAAATAGACACACGTAGGTACCGGTAAATTTTTTGCTCTACTTTTTGCTCTATACCAATGTTTTGAGAGCTGTTTATTTATGAGCTGCCAAATGTCACTCGCAGACAGACACACACTTCATGGGTTTTGATTTATATGAATACTAGCGGCTTCGCCCGTGGTACCTACATGTTTAAACTATCCTATCTCTCAAGTTGGATCGAACTGCACATGGTGTGCGAATTTTATTATAATCGGTAAAGTGGTTTAGGAGTCTATTGAGGACAAACATTGTGACACGAGATTTGTATATATTAAAATAAAATAATAATATTATTATCTTAGATAGGTATATCTAAGATAAGATAGAAGAGTTTGTTTGAGTGAACGCGCTAATCTCAGGAATCACGGGTGCGTTTTGAAAAATTATTTCACTGTTAGATAGTCCATTTATCGAGGAAGGCTTATAGGCTCTATATCATCACGCTAAGGCCAATAGGAGGAATGCAGGTAAAACCGCAGGACACAGCTAGTAACTTATAATTCTTCAATTACAATTATTTTAATTGTATCTAAATAATTAATTTAACTGTTAAATTGTAATTTGTTTATTTTTCGCACATAAATAGCTGAATGCATCTTTATTATTCAAAGTAGTATTACATTATGTAGGTACTACTTTCCGCCCGCGGCTTCGCCCGCGTTTTAAAAGAAAAACCCGCATAGTTCCCGTTCCCGTGGGATTTCCGGGATAAAACCTATCCTATGTGTTAATCCAAGTTACCCTCTATGTGCTTAATTTCATTGTAATCGGTTCAGTATTATTTCCGTGAAAGAGTAACAAACACACACGTATGTGTGTGTTTGTGTTGTCACGTAAATGCGAAACATCCTCACAAACTTTCGCATTTATAATATTATACCTATTATAAGTAGGACTTAATTAAAAGGTGTTTCGAAATCAATGAAACCTAATTGTAAACATAATTAAACAATTAAAATGCTATAGTTCAATAAAAATATGACTGAGTATAAATAAATGTTACCAAGTTCATTAAAAACTCAACTTTGAGTTTAAACAACAATTAAATTGTAATTATTTAAACAAAAAGTGCAATGAGCAAGTACCGATGAAAGACATAGCAAGCTAACTGCCCACTGGATTCATCGCCATTAAAATTTTACGACTCATCCGAATTTTATGCGATTTTTAATATTTATTTTGACTGCATTTGATTTACGATGCTCTGTGGATTTTTAACACGTGGCAGACATGTTATGTAGTTTGTTACAATTTTGGATGGATGGATGGATTTGTAAACGAATTCCTGTAGGTTTGAGTTGGATGTTGTGAATTTTTAGTATTGAAGTGAAACTTCTTTATCGGGGTTGGAAAAAAATATAGTGTAACATTTTTTCGTGCGTGGCATTTTTCCGTTACGCGCCATCTTTTTCTTATCCCTACCACGCGTGATTTCTGTAAAGTTGCATATAATAAATTATTTTTTGAAAAATAAGGTAATAAAGAATTTTCACTTCTTACGTGTGTACCTACACTAGTACACGCACACATTTTTTTATCTCTATTTTGGTGTAAATCAAGTTAAAAAAATATCAAATGTGGTAGAGTAGCGAAAAATTACATATTCCATTTAGTTTCAATGAAAAATATTATAAATTTATTCTGTTCGTGTCCTTATTATTAGCAGATAATAGTAGAGTGTAAGGGTGTAAGAATCCGATATAACCCACGTGGGTATCTTTGGAAAATTTCCCCACTTAAAAAAAAGTATGTACATTATACGTATTACAAAATAAAACGTATTGGAAAAGCTTAAGAATTTGTTTGTTTTCTTCAACGCTCTACCTACCTAATCTCAAAAACTACTAGTCTGAGCAAAAAAAAATATAATTTCCTATTCAATTGTCCAATTATCGAGAAAATAAACCTATATCACAGATTAGATAGGTACCTACTAGATGCCTATATTAAGAAGCCACGTAAAATAGGAGGCGAGGTTTCATGTAAAAAATTTGCAAAAATGGGAAAATATATGTATCACTTTTGAGCTTACAAATCGCGTGATTCAGCTGATAAATAAATAAGGTCTTAGAAACTCAAAAAGGACCTACGCAAGTAAGCGAACCTCTATGTAGGTATGCTAATTAATACATTCCTACTTATTACGTCATTCACGATTTAATAATAAAACATACAAAATTTCTAATACAATTCGTATTTAAATTTTCCTAATGGTTGCCTTAACACATCAACTTTTACATTTCAAAAATTAAATGAATTAAAATTTTTCCTAACCTAAAAACGATTTCCCGCGCTTTTCCATGTCATGTTGACCATTACGACGCCATATTGTAAGCCCCTCCCATACACATTTCCATGAACTATTGTTGCCATAGTTTTTTTAGTTTTAATGGATATTTTAGTAAAAAGAGTGTTATTATTCATTGTATGGGTTGTATGTAGTTTTTCATACAATTAACATGTAGGTATGTTAGGTATGTGAGTATGTAGATATGTAAAAACATACATACGGAATGGAAATACATAGAGCTGTTTATACAAATTATAGTTTTTTAAACTTTTTATTAATAGGCTTAGTTATAATAATTGCACGCCTCATAAGCGAAGCGTTGAGGTGGGTACTACTGTCACTTCGCGCAAAACATCTGATTTTTCAAACTTAAAATGTCTTTATGAATCATACATTGCACTTGTAAGATAATACATACACACACATATTAAGAAAAAACACTATTTTTAACATTCATGATATTTTTGATGTCATTTTTGTTATTTAAACTAGTTAAAAAACAGTTTAAAAAAGTTATGTCTTGGACGTCCGTGTGTCTGTATGTGCGGAGGATTTTCTTGTTAACACGATAGCGACCGAAATACTTTACTAATCGAGTCTTTTTTTTTCTCATACGCTTGAGTATGCTCAGGAATAGAACCCTTTCATTTTTCAGGGTCTGATTCGATGTGGTTTAATTGTTATTAAATAAACAAAAATAATAATTAATAAATAATTATTAAAAAAAAATTATGAGGCGTGCACTTTTGGATTTTCCAATTATTTACCATTAGGTACGTAGTTATCAATATGATATGATATTTTTTTTCAAATTCAAATTCAATTTTTTTGTTGATTAAATATGGACACCTACTGTTGATATTAATTCACTTGCTACAAATTTAAGTTTGGATGACTAAAATATATTTCTAGATAGCCACAAAGGCCAACCAGTAGGTACGGCTATACAAATCCGGATGAAATTCAGCAAATAGATAAATTATAAAGGTAATACTGAAACACTTCATTAGTTTAGAAGACTAAAATTGAGAAATAAACACTCACACACCTATATTTATAAATGAAATCCTTTAAAGTTTTGCCACTCGATTCCCAGTACTTACTGGGAATCGAACCCACGATTATCCTAATTTAATACTATTGTTAGAATATTTAGGATTTAAAAATAAAGGACGCACCGAGGTCACTGACCGGACAAAAATATCAATGTGCGCTCTTGACCTTATTTCAAAAGTTGAAAATCAGCTTTTAACTCAGATGTATTATAGGTATGTACAATTAATTCTTATAATATTTAACGGTTTTAAATATTACTTATTTCTAACTCTGTTTCTTAGTTAATTTATTTATTATTTTTCCAGAAAATGTTATCTGTCATGCGGCTTCTGTCGCAAAAATAGAGAATTTTTCATTAAATATACCTATGCCCTTGAAATTCCAATTGACATTTGTCTAGCTATTTTTAATGACAGAAAAAGTAGAAGGACAGACAAACACTCGTTTCAATTATTGATTTGTACCCACAGTTATTATTTTATTTCAAATACACACGGAATAAGAATCACATGCACAAGTCACATCCATTCAACATATTTATTTTCAAATTCAAATTATAATTTATAACCTCTTTCTCCATAATATTTAAATAGGACTTACCGTTCATAAAATACCTACTCGTTTTTTCTTTATAATACACACTACAAACATACCTAATTGATAATGAGACCCTAAAAAATATTAAGCTATTGCATAGCTTGTATCGCGGGCCTTGAGCGCGGGGACCGAATCCAGAAATTCCGTAACGAAAAAACCTCACGCTCCCCACTCCAACGGGCGCGGAGGTGTGGCTTGAAGGCATAGCATGCAATAGCTTTACCGCGGCAGTCCCCGAGTGCCACACGTATTTTCGCGGTTTTTAAAGCCCATTATGCATATTACAGCCCGAGCGGGATCGATAAAAATGTGGGAAACACGGCCATACACGTTACCTGTTAACCGACTTTAAAAAAAAATAGTATCTACGTATATGAAAGAAAGAAAGAAAGAAAGAAACCATTTATTCCAACACACACAACACACATATAAAATAGCATTGTAAATTATAAATAATAGGTACTATAAAACATAATATATATATATATATATATATATATATATATATATATATATATATATATATATATATATATATATATATATATATATATGTATATATACACTAATAATACTTATCTATACTAATATTATAAAGCTGAAAGAGTTGATAAAAATTAAAAGCGAACGCGCTTATCTCAGGAACTAATGGTCCGATTTGAAAAATTCTGTCAGTGTTAGATAGCCCATTTATAGAGGAAGGCTATTGGATATATATCATCACGCTAAGAACAACAGAAGCGGAGCCACGCGGGTGCGTAACTGCGCAGCGCAACTAGTCTACAGTCTACACTAATATTATAAAGAGGAAAACTTTGTGTGTTTGTTTGTTTGATTGTATTGAATAGGCTCATAAACTACTGGACCGATTTTAAAAATTCTTTCACCATTCGAAAGCTACATTATCCACGAGTAATAAAGGATAGGTTTTATTTTATCCCGGAAATTCCACGGGAACGGGAACGGAGCGGGCGGAGCCGCCGGCGGAAAGCTAGTATTATATAAAACGATCCTATCATCTCGCGTAGTTATTTATCTATCAAACATCCATCTCAGCACAATAGTCAATACTCTATTAAAATAATTTACAAGTATATCTATTAACAATCTGGCTATTACATGGATAATTAACGTAACCAAACAAAGCTCGCCAAATATTTAAACTATACCAAAAAACGTGTCAAAACCGCGGCTCCGGCTCGTCTATGACGGCCATAAAGAAACATCTGACAATTGATGTTCTTATAATTGACATGTCATCTTTCACAGCCACTTTTTAAGCACTCATTCCGTCCATTGTTACTGGCTTAGTCAAATAAAGCGCTGAGAATTAATATAATCATTTTCGATATTTTAAATGGTGATTGATTATGGTGACTCGGCGATTTTTACGAGTGTTCGCGCCATTATAACGAAAGTATGTATCATCTGTGGCAACATTCTTTTGGCGGGACTGTCACTTTGACAGTTCGTTTGGACGGGGTAGTTTGGCGGGAAATTAATTGTGGGTTTACTTTTTTTTGGAATTGATCATGAAAAATTGGTTTATAATAGTGTTATCACTAATTTATTGACCTTATTAAGTGTAACACCCATTTTGTGTTCCTCGGACGAACTTAATGCCACAAATTTTGATAAAAATATTTCTTTCTGATAACCAGACTAGGTTAATTGATAAGTTTATAAAGTTAATAAGATTTTGGAAGCTTAAATACTTGTTTTATTTCAAAACCTACTATAATAGACTACAATTAATGAATGAAATAATATCAAAATTTTCTTACGCTTTATACGCGCTAAATAAATTTATATAAGAACTAAGTAAAAACAAAAAATAAATCAAATTACCACTAGAAGGAAAGCTCTTATTCAGTTATCGTGCATCTGAACACGAGTCGCTCAGCGGCCATCTTGAATGATCTATAGATCTCCGCGCACTGAATGATCTATAGATCAGCGCGCGCACCGATTTACACGCGTCCGCCGTGTTTGTACAGACGGACATGCTTTTATACAGCTTATGTAAATGTAAAGTGGATTAACTTTTTAACAATTTTTTAGGTGTTAAAGAATTGAAAAACATAGGTAGAGTATTCTCTACCTAGAGACCTATTGTTATACGTTGGTGTCAAAATAAATAATAGACTTTCTATTATTCTAATAACGCATAAATATTATATTACTTACTAAGTATAACACTTGTGCAATAAATATATAATTTTAAACATTTTGTTGTTGTTATATGCCTTGTCGAAACATTTAATTCATAACAACAGAAACTATAAAAATATAATAATAAAAAGCTCTACAATATTGAATACCTAATTATAGAAATCCTAAGAGTATTGAGATTTGAGACCTACGTAAAGTTTGTAATCTACACTATCTACACTAATATTATAAAGAGGAAAACTTTGTTTGTTTGTTTGATTGTAATGAATAGGCTCATAAACTACTGGACCGATTTTAAAAATTCTTTCACCATTCGAAAGCTACATTATCCACGAGTAACATAGGCTAGGTTTTATCTCGGAAATCCCACGGGAACGGGAACTATGCGGGTTTTTCTTTGAAAACGCGGGCGAAGCCGCGGGCGGAAAGCTAGTGTTAATAATAAATAGGTATTATAATACCATGGAATTATCAAATTGCATTATTATTTGAATTACTTTAAAACATAAGTATAATAGTTAATTATAAAATAATTTGCATAAATTTTACATTATTATAAACTAGATTAAATATATACTTAGGTATTTAAATATAAGAAAAATAAATATCTTTTAAGTTTTATTACTTATAGCAAATATTTTTTTTTTTGTTACAGTCTGTTACTTAGTTTTATTCAAAACGGGTAATTTTTTAAATTGCAAGTATTATTAAATTATTTATAATTAATGGAGTTGTGTATTATTATGGATATTAATAGATATTATCTATTTAATATCAGGGGTATTTAATTTTTGTTTACTTATGAATTTACCTAAAGAAATACCATTTCTTTACAATTAAATACATACCTACTTATTAAGCTTATTCCGAGTTACTTTTTTTCTCTAGAAAAGTACGTTATTTTCTATGAAGTTTTTACTTTTTCTTATACCTAAGTATATGTATATTGTAGGTACCTTCATTATTTTTCTTTAAATATTTTTATGAAACATGAAAATTATTGAAATCGTTTGATATTTAAAAAGGATTGTGCGAAACAAACATAAATCTTCTCGCCATTGGTTAACATAAGACTATTTTATATTTTAGAAAGTCAAACCACTTCAACTCAAAACAAAACTATTGTTTCGGATTTCATTGTTAAAAATGCATTGTCTAACCTAAAACCATTTAAATATTTCTATAGCAAGGACACTCGTTATGATTTACAACTTAATTATTTCACAAAAACTTATTTTTAATGTACCTGACAATATCGCAAATTCATCTCAATTTTACACATTTAAATAAACAAACACGTCGCTTTGACGAAGGTCAAACGCCGTGTATCGACGCCCACTTCGCAAATCTCATAATAACTTCACGAATAATAATTTTCGACAGGCCGACCGACCATATGCTCAGTGCCTATTTCAAATGAAATTAAAAAAAAACACGCACATGACGCCCAAATCCGAAATTCCCTCCAAAACGATCTCACGCTGCGCAAAGAAAAAGATACTTGTTCTTTTTTCAAACATCTTTTTTTTTATTGTCAAAGGAATCGGACCCTAGACTTAACAAGATTTCGTATATTCTATTGTTGCTAACACTTTCTATGTTCAAATTTAATTTTTTTCTAGAGCAGTTTGGACATTTCGCTTGAATTATAACCGGCCAGCTCTAAAAGCCGCTTTTTTTTCATAAACGTCAGTGAATGGGCGCTTTTGACGTGGGTGAGCGCGTGTATAATTGCTATCCCACCAAAAACATTTTCATGTAAAATGTTGCCAAGACGAGCCCATATGACTCGCACTGTCAAAAAGTTATCAGATCTCATGTAGAGCCAAGCTTCTAACACTACACGCCCTAACTCTACAAGGCCTAACTTCACAAACTCTACACGTTAGTCAAAATATGTGGCTTGGCCATTTCGCTACATTCACATCGGCGTAAGGTGAAAAATTAATTCACTGTTCATTACTTTTGTGTTATACAATAGTTCTTGTAGTAACGAACGGCCAAGCCACATATTTTGACTAAGGTGTAGAGTTTGTGAAGTTAGGCCTTGTAGAGTTAGGGCGTGTAGTGTTAGAAGCTTGGCTCTACATGAGATCTGATAACTTTTTGACAGTGCGAGTCATATGGGCTCGTCTTGGCAACATTTTACATGAAAATGTTTTTGGTGGGATTTCA
The DNA here is from genome assembly GCF_061535395.1 of Colias eurytheme. NCBI lineage: Eukaryota > Metazoa > Arthropoda > Insecta > Lepidoptera > Pieridae > Colias > Colias eurytheme. Next base: position 9,322,115 of record NC_142997.1, on the reverse strand, counting down.
TTTCTTTTTGTAGGTTGTTTGTAACAATTTTTTTTTAACAAGGAGTACCTATACATATATATATCTAGGGGAACCAAGTTTTAGATTATTAGATTAGACCTCTAGCGTCATCAAAATTTAATTTAAAATTACAGGTCTCATACAAACTCCCATCCCCTAGTTTAAGGGGTTGGGGGATGAAAGTTACAAGTTTTATAATTTTTTTGTTGTTTGTGTGCTAATACTAGCTTACATACAAAATTTCAGCTTTCTAGGACATTAGGAAATACCTTAAGAATTTTGATGATCATCAGTGAGTCAGTGACGAAATTAGCGTTTTTTAGATATAAATAAAATCTGAAGTATAAAAGCTAATGTAATGAAAACTTAATATGTTCAATAAGTCCGCTATTGACAATATATCCCGAAAATTTTGTTGATCTAGCATAATCCAAACCCAAGTTATGAGGGTTCAAAAAAACGTCGAAGCGCTTCGAGAAAAGGTAGGTAGTGCCCGTGCGCCTCGCTTGGCTTGTCTTGGCGGGGGCACTACCGTGCCCCCAGATCAGGTAGTTTCGAGCTCGGATTTTGTAATATATGGATAATTAAAGTACGGCTTAAGGTGGAATTTTTGTCAAAGTTTATCGTCGTTTTGATTGAGGTTACGACTTTGGCGTTGTTATTTCCCTTCGATATGGTCCGTGAAGACGTTATTCGGTGGGGCGGTAGCTTTATGGTTTCGTATTAAAATATCGGCTATCTAGTTTGATAGCATTCGATTTGTCGCGGTGTATTATAAAAGCCGATAATGCGTTTTGAACGATGAAATAGGATATTGAAGTTCATTAAACATTATAATGTAATTTTATCACCGTTCTTAATAGTTTTAATATATGTTCTATGCGCGGGAAACGCATCAAAACAGCCCCACAATGAGTTTTAATAAACACATACATTATAAAAATTAGTAATCACCTTCCATTTTTACGAGTAATAAAATATTTTTAACAGCTGAAGATAATAAAAACGCGTATTAAAATTTATATAACAGCCGAAATTTTAAATTTGGAAATTACGTGTCGATGCAGATTAAAAAATATTTTTTATTCGAATCGAGGGTTTTAAAATCGTTCGATAAGGCGAAGGAAATCGTAACTTAGCGCGGAGTTATTTGAAGAAAAAAAAATAATAAGGTTTTAACTTTTAAGTGAAGAATTCAGCTTAGCAGATATTACCTATATTCTTGAGAGCTGACCCCCGCTGAGAGTGACTTACAAACTGTATACAGACAGACATATTACACGACGCAGATAAGCGGAACTGGATGTGACGCAATATTTACATTTTATATTAAAATGCAAATTTTTACACCTTTTATGCTAAACTGCGTAGGAATTTATGCGATGTTTTATTGGTTTTGCTAGCTTGTGTCACATTTCACCTGTTACTGTGATCGATTAACTAATGACTTATTAACTAATCACTTATTTAAATCTAAATTATTTGGAAATTATAGTTGTAATATATTCATGGCTTATAAATGTTTGTTAAGTTTAGTGCGAAGACATTCCTCATTTTAAGCATACCTTGTTCGTGGTAAAATGAAAAATGGCGGCGAGTACGAAATGATAATATCTTGGCAAATGAATAATTACACAGAAATTCAGACATACTTCTATGTGAACGCAAAAACAAAACTATGAACACAAACATAGAAGTATGTGTGTGGTACTCGTAATGTAATTTTTAAAGATTATTATTGTTAAAGTGAAACTTTTATTACATCGTCTCAAACTTTTTGGTCTGTGTAGCGCATGTCGCGTGTATCGCGGCTGCCGAGTAGGTACCTATACCTACTCGGCAGCCGACCGTCACGCGACATGCGCTACGCAAAGCAGTGTTCGGAACCGTTCGAACAGTTTCACTTTTACCGTGGTTTCATAAAACCACACAACATTTTTTTAGGGTTCCGTAGCCAAAATGGCAAAAACGGAACCCTTATAGTTTCGTCATGTCCGTCTGTCCGTCTGTCCGTCTGTCCGTCTGTCACAGCCGATTTACTCGGAAACTATAAGTACTACAGTGATGAAATTTGATGGGAATATGTGTTGTATGAACCGCTACAAAAATATGACACTAAATAGTAAAAAAAAGAATTGGGGGTGGGGCCCCCCATACATGTAACTGAGGGATGAAATTTTTTTTTTCGATGTACATACCCGTGTGGGGTATCAATGGAAAGGTCTTTTAAAATGATATAAAGTTTTCTAAAAAACATTTTTCTTAAAGTGAACGGTTTTTGAGATATCAGCTCTCAAAGTCGTAAAAAGTATGTCCCCCCCCCTCTATTTTTATAACTACGGGGTATAAAATTCTAAAAAAAATAGAGGTGATGCATGCTAATTAACTCTTTCAACGATTTTTGGTTTGATCAAAGTATCTCTTATAGTTTTTGAGATAGGTTGATTTAACTGTAATTTATTATATTTGCTGCTACGGAACCCTTTGTGCGCGAGCCCGACTCGCACTTGGCCGGTTTTATTGTAATAGTATTTTGTAGTTACATAATACTATGTAAAATTAAATTGTATTATTGACATGATTTAAAAGAGCAACCATAGGGTTTCTTGCCGGTTCTTCTCATACTGCTTTCCGAATCGGTGGTAAATGTTAAAAAATGTTATAACGATTCAAAAATGCTTTTATAAGAAGTCTAATTGAATAAATGAATGTTTGAGTTTGAATAGTAGCTTTATAGCCGCAACTTCATCCTCGTTGTGTAAAACTGAACAAATAACATACCTACTGAAAATTTTCTCTTGAAACACTCTATCTAGTTAAAGAACCATATCTAAAATCCGTTTCGTAGTTTTAAAGATCTAAGCATACATAGGGACAGACAAATAGCGGGAATCGACTTTGTTTTATTCAATATATTTCTAGCAAGTAAATATGTGTTCAAATATTATTAATAATATTCTGTAGTATTATGAGTAGTAGAAGTGAGTAACAAACACCCAAACATACAAACTTTTAATAGCCAGATTAAGACGTTTAGGGTCAAATAGGACATCAACATATTATCAGACGACGCTCATAAACACTGACAGATAATTTGCATTTTATATACATTTTATAGTAATGGGATTAATATGCGAACGAGAAACATCCTGTTTCCTATCGGTTTTTAGTTTTTATATTTTTTATTTTTATTTTAATACACTTATATTAGCTTCAGTTGTATGTTTGTATATTGACTCTACTTACACCTACTAAACGGACAGATTTATATTCATACTTTGTAAACAATGATCGGTGACAATGCAATAATTTCAGTGTACATCTTTAAAAGATGTTTTTCAATCTTTATTTTTTTTTAATATCCTCATGTCGAAGTAGTTAAATTTTTTGTTGAAGTGAAGTCTTTAGGTGGGTTGTAAGTTGTAACCATCCAATGCCATGTACATAAATAGTAAATAGTAAATACCATCATGTCATGGAGTACGACGATTTTGGTACCTTTGAATCTTGCCAAAGAAGTTTCACTTCTGACACGTGCCATTTTTTTTTCTTCCAAGAAACATTGTAGTAATTATTTTATTTCGCAATTTGTCTCTTCCAGCACTCTATAGCCAGACCAAATGAGCCCAAGGCAGTGACCAGGTACCGTGTAACGGAACGTAGATTATTTTCACCCCCCCCCCTTGTCCCCCCCCACGGTTCATTACAGAACGGTATACTAGCTGCCACTTCTGGGTTTACTTACTGTAATTTGATTTGATTGGGAATGTTGGTTTTATAGGTAGGTACTGTAATAGTTTAGTAGAATTGTAATGGTTTTTGGATGAAGTCATTTACTTAGTAGATTTGAATCTTATTAGTGGTTTTTAAAGATAATTAGACGATCTTTAAGATCATTGATATTTTGATAGCGTCCTCAAATTGTAAGAACCTATTTATAATATTTTTATTTATCAAAATTTACGAAAATTAGCATTGACGTCGAATAACACAGTAGGTATAAGTAAGTTCCTAGATTTAGATTTATTCGTTACTAGATTTCCGCCCGCGGCTTCGCCCGCGTTTGCAAAGGAAAACCCGCCTAGTTCCCGTTCCCGTGGGATTTCCGGGATAAAAACTATCCTATGTGTAAATCCAAGTTACCCTCTATATGTGTGCTAAATTTCATTGTAATCGGTTAAGTAGTTTTTACGTGAAAGAGTAACAAACATCCATACATCCATACATACTTACAAACTTTCGCCTTTATAATATATATTAGATATTAGATATTAGATTCAGCAGGTATTAAAACCATCCAATGTATCATAAAATATGCAAGGTCGAACCTTAAAGTCCTTAATCTAAGTTCAAATGTATATCATTATTTATATAGGTACTAGCGACCCGCCCCGGCTTCGCACGGGTGCAATGCTGATACTAAATACACTACAGAAAAATTGTGAACGTTGTATAGGTATAAAAATATAGCGGCCCGCTCCGGCATCGCACGGGTATAAAATACATAGCCGGGCGGCCGCAAACGCTACGTCCCGCAATTTTTAAATCTGTAATAATTATCTTCGAAAATATTCACTTAAATCATACGGTGTAAAGGGCCATATAGATCTATATTAAATGAACAATGTATCCATGGTATTTAATTCGTTAAGGATTAATGCTGTATTGGTTAAAATCGCTTCGAAAATTAGCCATTATTTGTCGTAAAAAGTAAATGACAAAAAAAAGTTATTGTGGGTTATCCATAAGAGATAGACATATACCATCGCGGACTTTTCTGTAGACCTTTTCAATGTGTATAATACTTAGTACATTATTTTGATAAAACTTGTAGGGTTCAGCCTGCGTTTGCAATGTAAGCGGAATAAATGTAATTTTTTACGACATCACATTAGAAACCTCAAAAATAACAGTACTTCTCCACTACTTAATGGATCTTATTATACATATAAACCTTCCTCTTGAATCACTCTATCTATTAAAAAAAACCGCATCAAAATCCGTTGCGTAGTTTCAAAGATTTAAGCGTACAAAGGGACATAGGGACATAGGGACAGGGAAAGCGACTTTGTTTTATACTATGTAGTGATGAAGGTACAACAAAATATGTACAGATTTGATAAATAAGACTTCTCTATAAGAAAGTTACGGCCATAAATATTCTAATCACAAAACTCTACATTTCATATTTATTTGCAATAGATTAAATCCATACTAATATTATAAATGCGAAAGTAACTCTGTCTGTCTGTCTGTTACTACGCCTAAACTACTGAACCAATTTGCATGATTTGGTATGGAGATATTTTGATACCCGAGAAAGGACATAGGCTACCTTTTATTGCGAAATATGTACCACGGGCGAAGCCGGGGTGGACCTCTAGTATTCAAAAAATAAAAGTCGTAGCTTGAATTCCCGCAGTGCGAATCGACACTCATAATGACGACAAAATAGAAAGTGTTGTACAACTTGATCGAAAAGGGAAAAGTATGGAAAATTGAGAATTATACGAGAAACTATTATGTATTTGACGCGACAATTTAATAAGTACCTAAATTAATAAATTTTCTCAGGGGGTAAGACAATTTTATTTCGTAGGGAGGTAAATAAAAACATCATTCAGAAAGGCACTGTAGACTGTAGTTATTATTTTATTACCTAAATGTTGGTTTGCATCTTTAAAACTGCTAAACCGATTTTCATAAAAGTATTAAGTCTTACCAAAGATAATATAATAGGTACTAGATATTCTAGGTCTTACTTAAACTGAAGTAAACGTAAGCTATTTAAAATAGAGCCAAATGAACTAAATTACATTTAAGTAGGTATACTATAATTTTTATTAATATCAATCTCATTATTTTGCAATAAGTAAGAAGTATACCTACCTACATACGCATTTTACTGTGAACCCCTTTTGATTCATCCACACAAACTGGATGGTGTCCCATACAATTCAGACATACATACATCCATACACAATGATGAATGAAGCTTTGTAAATTTTAACACCTGCAATTACCTGTACGATTATGATATTAGCAGGCAAAAGAGCATGTATAAAGGTCTTTTAACCCTTTAAAGGTCGATAAAATCTCTATAATACAAATCCATAGATACTAATTATAAATACCAGGTAAACCAAAGCACCGATTTAGATGAAATTTGAATTGAAAATAGTTGAATACGCAGCGTAGGTATATTGAACTAACAATTTAAACTCAATTTGAAAATCAGTTCTCAAAGAGTTTAGGTTGAAAGTTGTTTCAGTAGGTAATTTGGTAGGCACAGATAATAAATCTGAAAAATTAACAAATAAAACATGTCCAAAAAGTCGCGTGTGTCGTTTCAACTTTATTTTTTTAAATCCTATCAATGGGAGGCTAGTAAATCTGAAAAATAAATAAATAAAACATTCAAAAGGTCGCGCGTTTCGTTTCAATTTTTTTTAATCCTTTAATTTTAATTAATTAATTTTAATAATATTAAAAATTTTAAAGTTAATTACAACCAATCAAATTAAACAATTAAAAAAAATTAAACAATGAAATTTTCGCACCCGACCAATACCAAATACCTACATAGTACATACACAAAACCCACATTATATTTACTGTTTACATAATGACGTTGTTTTCTCGAAAATCATGAAAACGTTAAAACACAATCGTTTAGAGAACAATTAGTAATAACCGGCAGTTAAAGTTAACAGCGTATTGTTGCAAATGAAGAGAACTCGCAATGGCTTGCGCCATGACAGGGCTAAATTAAGAAACCAATATATCTATAGGTATTGATTAGGTATAAAACGAACGAAAATAAATTAACTTGTAGGTACATATAACATACATAGAGCTCAGCCTCACATTAAAGAGTTCATTAAATTTGCGAATTGGTCACAAACTGGCTGTATTTCGCTTCTGCGTGCTGCGTGATAATACAATATTGCCTTCATTGCTCAATAAATAGACTATCTAACAGTGAAATAATTTTTCTAACCGAACCCGTGGTTCTTGAGATTAGCGCTTTCAAACAAACTAATTCTTCTAGCTTTATAAGTATAGATCGAAATGACATAGGGGAGACCGGGTTTGGTTGTCTCACGGGTTGTTTGTCACAGCGGTCTTAACACAAAACTGAACTATCGAATAAGTCTGTTGAACAGCGTGGCAAGAGCGATACAGTGAAAACGCTGTCCCAACTTCGCGTCAGACCGCTCCGATCTGCCGTGAGGGCCTCACACGTGTTTATTGTTTTCGCACAGCAAAAGTAAATTTTTGTGCTGCTGCGTCGAACCTCGTAATTATACGTTCTTGTTTTACAGTAATAATCTTTCAGTTCATTTGATGATGATGAAATGTGTTTTATAATATCGTAGTATAGTTTTTTAGATATTCATTGATCGGAATTTATTTTCAATTTTATTTTCATGAAACGTGTTATGGGGCTCGTTGTCACAAATTTTCGGGGGCTGGTTGTCACCTATCAACCAGCCCCCTGTATGCGAGATGACTTTAATTGCGTTTTGAGGTTGTTTGTTTTAGCCGTAAATTTTCAATCAACACCGGAAAATCACCCTAACAAACCTGCTGGAAGTCCATCTGTCCTTGATGACTCTATATTGACTCACGATTATTATTGTTTGCTAAAATTGTGATTGATTAATATTCAGACTGAAATAAAGACCGTAGACACGGTTTCATTTGGTTAAGAGTTCTTAATTAAAAATTATTCCGTAAAATTATAAGATCAAAGTGTGACTTTCTATTTATAAATTGCCTGTTATTTAGTACGTGACTACCTACCCTAGGCATTGTGACAACCATGCCTGACCCGGGGTTATAAGTCACATTTTTCTTTAGAGTGAAAATACAAAATATTTCTACAACTGATAATATTACACAAAAATACGTTTATTTATTTTGTAACAGAATAATTACACTATCTTTTGGTATACAAATATCATTCCTAAACAACGTATTTTGGAAGTTACATAAAAAAAGATAAAAATGTGACTTTCATCCCCGCTCTCCCCTACTAAGTAATTCTTCATTCTTCAATGACAAGACAAGATTGAGAAATACCCAATATAACTACCTCGAGACTTCGATTTCGATAATTCTTTTTTCATTATATTCCTTGAAGTACGAGGATGGTTCTTATATGTAGAGAAAACGTAAATTTGTACCACGGGCGAAGCCGGGGCGGACCGCTAGTTGATAATAAAATTAATTAAGTAGGAACTTTAACTCTTACGTCGAGCTTTTTAGTATTAAATATTATTAGAGTTTTAAAAAGTTAAACACTAGATTTAAATTGAAAATTCATCATTGTATCTATATTTCCAAATCTAAATCAAAGACTCTACCTGTATTACCCTCTACGCGCTTTAAATGTGACAAAAGTACCCAAAACAGTAAATTTTAGATACCGACGATTACATTATTTAACTGCAGTACAACATTCTCAACATTCATTAAAGTTACTAAACCTATTATTGTAATCTGTTCGAAGTTATCTAGAAGCAGGAATGCCATGCCAATTGGTACAACATAATTCCCGCCAAATAAGAATAAATTCATTCCCATATCTCTCTAATTCGCGCCTATTCCAAATTGAATACAAATTTTCAAATACGATTAAGAATCAAATTAGAAATCGCGTGACATTTTGGCCTTTGCCTATTTACACAAATAACATATTAAAAAAAAGAAAATAGTTGACAATTGACATTCATTTGTGTTCGACGTATGAAAGAGTAATTCGTGTTTTTAATTTATCGTGCCATAATTTAAATAAGATGGCCGCCGTAAAGCGGACTCGGGGCAAGTTAATTAGCGTATATTGTTATGTTATATTGTTGTTTTTCAAGTGGGATTGCTTGCTTTGTTCGTTATCCGTGCAAATGTCTGTATTTGGAGAGTGACGTTCGGAAACGGGGTTTGTTTGGAGATGTCGTTTATGTACAAAGTTAATTACTTACATTTTAACTGCAACACGGTTAATTATTTTGCACCTAAGTTTTACTAAGAATGATTTGAAATTTGAATATCGGTTTGTTAATTTAAAATTTTAAACAGGTAATAAGGAATTCAAGTGAGTTATGGAGAGGAAATCACAAAAGATAAAAAAGTGGTAGAGTAAAGGAAACTAATCATAAATCAAACGAATTTTTTTTCTGTAGGTAGGTACTTGTCTGTCTGACAGTCTACGCTTTCACGGCTAAACCGCCAATTTGCATAGAATTTGGAATAAAAACAGTTATAGACCCTGAGTCAAACATAGAATCAATCCTTAAATAGGGCATAAAAATTATTCGCAGGTTAAACTGTAAGCGCGCGTATTGAAATAAAACTGAAATGGTGATGAACATAAACCGAACATTGCAAAGGATCCACATTTTCAATTTTCAATTAGATTTCCAATCTTTATCTTATGTATATTCTAGGTAGGTGTAGGTAGGTACCTAAAGAGGTAAAGTTGGTAATTATTACGAGAAATCTGATAATAATGTGTGATTGCATAATTTGAGCTCTACGGTCTATTAATATCTCTTACGAAGTTGGTATTCTCTCTAAAAATAGTCTGAATTGGAAAAAAAATGTTGTGTGGTTTTATGAAACCACGGTAAAAGTGAAACTGTTCTAACGGTTCCGAACACTGCTTTGTGTAGCGCATGTCGCGTGACGGTCGGCTGCCGAGTAGGTATACCTACTCGGCAGCCGCGATACACGCGACATGCGCTACACAGACCAAAAAGTTTGAGACGATCGCGATGTAATAAAAGTTTCACTTTAAAAATAACTAAAATAGGAATCAATCGCAACGAACCAGAAGATATCTATCTAAATAACGAAAGACTGACCATTTCGAATATGGGTATATTCACATCAAAAACTATTCCGGAATCGAGAAGGTAATATCTAAGACTACAGGCCCATGTTGAAAAAATTATGCGTCATTTGACCCACCACCTGACCTATCTAGAATGATATAAGAGCATAAAATAATAAGATTCAGCACTATGACGTCACTCGTAAGCTGTCCACCTGAGTGCAGATGAGAATTCGAAAGTTCAGGTAGAGATTTTCTCCCCTTGTCTCCATGATTTTTGTACGGCGTTGCGGAACAATCGTAAAAACAACCGTACAAAAATCATAGAGACAAGGGGAGAAAATCTCTCTCTACCTGAACCTTCGAATTCTCATCTGCACTCAGGTGGACAGCTTACAAGTGACGTCATAGTGCTGAATCTTATTATTTTATGCTCTTATATCGTTCTAGATAGGTCACCTGGTGGGTCAAAATGACCCATAATTTTTTCAACACGGGCCTGTAGTCTATAAGGTGGAATAAACTAACACATAGCTATTTGATACCTACCTTATATCACCCAGGTACTTACTATTTTTTTAAATTAGTCTAGCAAGTTATATTGGCTTGTAAGAGCTAGCTGTCAGCAAAATATAATTTAATCCCTATTAATATTTGTTGAGCCGTTTTCGCGTGACCGCGGACAAACAAACATCCTAATAAAATATCGCAATGAATTTATAATACTACATGATATTTCTAACAAATAATATTCACAAAAGATACCGTTACACACCTTGTAAGATTTATAATGTATCTTTCGCAGGTGTGCCTATTTTTAGATTGGCAGCCATTTGCATTTTTCAAAGGTGACAATAGTCGTTATGGCGTTTTAACGAAAATATTTTATCGAATATTTTCTAAATTGTGTGTTTTAATGTGATTTGGAAAATTTTTGAATGACAGGGTAAATTTAAAAAAGGGGTCTGTTAATAGATTTTCGTAGTTTAGTTTTATGAATTAGGTGAATCAGAAGATATTATGTTTTATTATTTACCTAAGCTTGCTGACGCCTCAGAATTTAACCACTTACGTTTTCTATCAACAGACGTTACCTATACTTGAAAGATTTTCAATGAAATAAATATTTAAAAAAAACTTGTGGTCTCTCGTTAGTAGGTACCTAGATACCTACGTATTTGGTTTTGAATTGTGATAGATGCCTTTAAATCGTAAACATATTCACCTACGATCGCATAAACCTAGGATATACCTTTAAATTTCAAAATAATGATTGATATCTCTCTATCGTGCGAACTGCGAACTTTCCACGTAAGTACCTACTCCTGTAAGAAACAATTATGTATTGAAAAGCTGTAAAACGTGTTGAATATAACATATTTATGTTATATACTTATCACACCGGACCAGTACATAATTTACTTGTTCGGTGTAAGATAGTGTATAATATTGTCCTGTAGCGCGCGCTCTTCTGTTGAATGAACGTTATCTTAAGACGACACTCTGACGTGTCTCACACCAACGTCCAAACTCGTCTAACTAAAACCTCATTATCTCAAGTATACATCATTATCACTTAGTTTTAACATCATAATTCCACTGTTTGTCGCCTAATCCAAGCGTCCATGTTTGTACGCGGATGCCGAACGGTAGCGCTCATATTCATGACATATGGCTGTATCTTATCTATGGCCACTCGACTCCATATGCTACAGTCTACACTAATGGACTAACCGAGTTAAATTAACTTAATCACCCCAAACAACATCCACCCGACCGCAATTAACGCGAACGGCGCGCTGTTTTCGCACGATTAAAATTCGCAACTAAATTTTTACTTCGCCCTACGTACGTTAATTCGAACGGAATAGTTGCACACTTGCAAGTCGATCGGTTTCCGAACGCTCCCACTAATTCGCGCCCTTTCACCTGTCAGTCAAATGTCAAGGCGGACGCCCGCGCGGAGCAGAAATTAGCGCGCGAAAACGGTGCGTGCAATCGCGCCGCGATTTGCCGAACGACTCTGTAATAAGAAATAAAAGCTATGATTTAGTGTGATTGGAATATAAGCGGGATTACCTGTGGAAATAATGCTCGCAGCTATCGAAGTTTTCGCGCGGCGATGCGTCAAAGTGACGTTCCCGGGCGAGGCTCGCGTGCCGCGGCGGCTCATTTCACTTTAATAAAATTTAATCGAGATTAATCTCTCAAGCGAAACAGTTACGCTGATAATTTGGCTTAAAGTCAAGCGGGTGGGTGTAATGGCCGGCTTGGTGTCAACTTTAAAATGGGAATACATTTAGCTGTTAGGTCATAGGTACTTAAGTTCGAGACACAGGTGGTATTGCGTAACGATTCTGTTTAATCTGCATTAGTTATTTGCGTGACCTTTAGACGCTAGGCGTGTGTTCGTTATTTATTTCTAAACAAACACGCACATAAATTATATCATGTTGTAATATTTGCTTTATTTGTACACATTTGTAGTTATGTCTTAATACGTATTTGAATGATAAGAAGTAGACTACAGTTTTACAGCGCAATACTCAGAGATAACTGATTATATAGCTACTGATTTATGTTAACTTATTTTTTTATAATATCCTTCGTTATCAAGACTTAATTAGATGCATTTATTGGGTATCTCTATTATTAAGTACCTACATATATTTTCTTACCACCCCCTATCTTTCTGGAATGGTCCAGAATTCGTTTGATGGAAATGCACCCTGTTAAAATATAAAATCACTATTAAAATCATTGCGTATACTAAAACCCCTGTAGAACCGCGGCCATCCTGTTATTTATGACCCGAAATTTTGTGGGTCATTTGTAAACACAGTGTTCTACAGGGGTCTAAAGTACGCAATGGCAAAAAGAAAAATGATGGTCAGAACGCTGATACCGGATACCTTAAGATACAGAAGATTAATTTAAAATATTATAGTATCTTCACCGTGTGTGACGCGCTTTATACGTTGAACGACACTGAATACGAGTTTTCATTTACACTAAAATATCACGAAAGAATGCTCTTGCTCTAGCTCTATGTTCTTTTGATGTAAATTCACCGTTATATAGGAAACAAGACCAACAAGACTGAAGCGGCGCATGACCTCACAGGACCTAAAGCAACATGTGCTCTGGCGCAGGTATATTTCAACGCATACGCGAACTCTGCTTCTATTGAAATTTACGCAGAATTAAAAAGAATTCTAATAAGACATCTCGATCGAGATAAGACAGTCAATGAAGGCAAAGAGGCCTTCCTTTTCTATACTATTCACAGTCCATAGAGTAACTTATTATTAACAGTCCATTTCTTTAATCTTTTGATAATTCTTGCATTTGGAAAAGCTCTACTTCTCCAAATTACCTGAAATGCATAAGCCATGTACTATTGTATCGACATATACGTAGACTAAAGTTGCTTGCCTTGGCTTCGCTAGGATTGACCCTTCCTAACAATAAAAGAATATTCAAACTCGATCAAGTAGTTCTTGTTTTATATCGTAAAAAGCAAACGAACAAAAACATTTTCCGCTCCATAATATTATAGTTATAAATAGGTAGGTTTTTCCTTATTAGGTTAATGTAATGTGGTCTAATGTATCCGATATCAAGCCACTCAAAGTGTCGAATGTGTCTGGCAACTGTCACTTTTTATAATGGCGTTTATCAGACGATAATAGTCGAGTAAACAATTATGGAAGCAAAATAATGTCTACTTTAGGGTGCACTCACACACATCAGTCACCGTCACGGCACGTCACCGGACAGGATTAAAAAAAAATATGTATCAATAGTTCTAGTATGACTCTGTTCCCACACGACAGTCGCCGGCACGAAATCTATCAGTGACGTCACCGGTCAGGCACGTCAAATAATCTTTCCATACATGTATCATACTTTTATCCCCACTCACCCGGTGCCGTCACGTCTCAGTTCAGTCAGCGTCGTGCTACCGTCAATTGCTACATGTTCTCTAGCGTGACACACGTCTAATCACTGACTAACCTGATGTATGTGTTCAATGATTCAGTCAAACCGGCGACGTGACTGACGGACAACATGACGGTGACTGGTGTTTGTGGATACGTACACGAACCGTCACCGATCAGTCATCGGTGACTTGACGGTGACTGATGTGTGTGAGTGCACCCTTAATGTTGTAACAAGTGCTTTTTGGATTCTGTATGTGGGTTGTTTTTATTTCTTATGTATTTGATTGTACTGAAGATGTATGATGATGTATGTACCTACATGGGCGTGTTATGTACCTACTTGATGTGTTCAATGATGAATTTAAACTCACATTTTCCGTGAATGTGAGGATACTTACAATTTTCTACTTGAATATAGTTATGTTATTTATAGGTAACTCCTTGGTACAGTGGCTGACGCGTGAGCGTAGCACCAAGGAGTCCTGGGTTCGATTCCCGATGGAGACGAAGGAAAAAAATGTCTCGGTCAGACAGGATACAGAAGGCTAATCACCTACTTGTCCTTAAAGAAAATCGATCAGTGAAACAGATGTATGCATCTGCCCCTTACCCCACTAGGGGACATGGGACTTCACTTTTACTATAGTCCTTTTCACCTATGATGATTCCTGTGACACTTCATCGTGTTCCGAATTACGAATTTTATGTTTAAAAAGTCAAAATAATTTTAGTGCATAATATTTTTATTTTATGGCGGCATTATTACCAAAAATATAAAAATGAAACATCTTAAGCTTATAAATCAAAAACAGTATTGTTTAGTTTAATATAATGAAAAATAAAATAAAATAACACAAAAATATAATACCTACGCAATTCGTGTACATGAAATGGATCGTTGAAAAATCATAGAGTTGGAAAATCATATAATCGGCGCCCATCTTGTGATCGTTTGTCAATCGAGTCAATCGTCTGTACGAGTGCGTCAGCCTTGTATACAAGTTGCATTTTTATATTGACACTTTACGTGGTATTCTGTTATTGTTACTAATTGTTATTGTTGACTTTTTGTTGCTGTTGTTTGCTAAGTTTCCTTAGTAAATTGTTGGCGAAATGCCGAAAAAACTAATTTTGGTACTTTATTCAAATCGATTTCATTTCCATATAGAATATTATCGATTATCGGAAACAATTGATACGATTTCAGTAACCGACATCTCTACACGTGTCAAACATCGATGTGTTACAGAAATAATCTTAGGTGGAAAGGACGAACTAAAAATATGCTTCGAATTGACAAACGTCTTGTGACTTGTCTGTTTGAAATAGTAATAGTCTTTTATCGAATATAGTACCTAGGGCTCATAAAGCGCATCACACACGGTGAAGATACTATATACCCGAAATTTTGTGTCAGTGTTTCGGGTCATTTGTAACAGGATGGCGGTTCTAAAGGGGTCTTAGTACGCAATGACAATAAGAAAAATGATGGTCAGAACGCTGATACCGGATACCTTAAGATACTGTAATATTTTATATTAGAGAATCTTAACATAAAATATTATAGTATCTTCACCGTGGTCGAGAATCTAGATTTTATCCAAGCTGGCCAAGTTCGAGTTGATATATTTGATATTGGTTTTTTTTTCGCTGATTTTTATGATAATTTCTTCCTTCGAATGTAGTGCCAATGGTGATGTAGATATAAGGGAAATTAATAGAAACAACATGGTATTTAATTTAATTTTAATAATTTTAAAAGATACAATTAAATTACATATATTAAGACTATGTGGACTCGTGCTTGTTTCGCCTCCGTCTCGGTTTTACCTGAAAAAAAAGTAGAGTGAGCAAGGTAAAGATATAGCTGTAAGTACATACTCACAATGGTGAAATATTTTTTCAAATACTTATAATATGTACTTATTTGTATCGCAATTAGCAACTACCAAACAATATATAGGTATTTGTCTTTTTAGATATTGGCTTAAATATCGTGTAAAATATAAAAAAAAGATTCAAGAAAAAATGAAATAATAAATAACAGATACACTACTTATATACAGGGTGGTCCAAAAATGTCACAGATAATATAAAAACAAAGTCGAGTGCATAATTTACAATGTGCTAGTTTAAAATGTTTATAGACAACACTCGAGTCGAGTGGTTGTGCTTTGGTCCAACTGGGGGGTCGTGTGATCGATGCTGGTGAAATTATTGTTTCGTTTTCGTCTTATTTATATGAACCCTAGTATTTACACTATAATAACTTATACCCTATACAGTAGGTAGACCCTATTATTTACCTATATAATTTGATTTACTTACTTGAAAACTTAGTTAACTACTATTTACTTGAAAAATTTCCTGAAAAGAGGTTCTATGATTCACTGTAGGTATATGGTAAGTACCTACCTAACTATGTACCTATTTTTGTTTTTATAAGCTTATGGTGTAATAACATTTTCAAAAATATTCATATCTATACTAATATTATAAAGCCGATGTTTGTTTGTTTGTTTGAGCGCGCTAATCTCAATAACTACCGACTGGTCCGATTGGAAAAATTCTTTCGATGTTAGATAGCCCATTTATTTTGAGAGCTTTTCCTTGTTGTGTTATCATTAAAAGCTCTACCTAGTCCAAAGAGAGCTTTTACTCATTGCCCTATAATTAAAAGCTCTACCTAGTAATCAGAGAGCTTTTACTTTCTATCCTATTACTGAAAGCTCTACCTAGTCTAGAGAGAGCTTTTACTTACTGTCCTATCATTGAAAGCTCTACCTAGACCTAAGAGAGCTTTTACTTACTGTCCTTTCATTGAAAGCTCTACCTATTAATGAGAGAGCTTTTACTTACTATCCTATTACTGAAAGCTCTACCTAGTAATGAGAGAGCTTTTACTTACTATCCTATTACTGAAAGCTCTACCTAGTAATGAGAGAGCTTTTACTTACTATCCTATTACTGAAAGCTCTACCTAGTAATGAGAGAGCTTTTACTTACTATCCTATTACTGAAAGTTCTACCTAGTAATGAGAGAGCTTTTACTTACTATCCTATTACTGAAAGCTCTACCTAGTAATGAGAGAGCTTTTACTTACTATCCTATTACTGAAAGCTCTACCTAGTAATGAGAGAGCTTTTACTTACTATCCTATTACTGAAAGCTCTACCTAGTAATGAGAGAGCTTTTACTTACTGTCCTATCATTGAAAGCTCTATTTACATATTATTGTATACTAGCGCATACTCGTTGAGTATGTCGGGTTAAACAATATAGACTGGGGTAGAAGCCTTTGAAAATAATGAAAGGATAAAAAAAATCGCAGTCGGATGAAACCCATTAGAAAAGGAGGGGAATATGATAAAAATGTAAGGAAAAATAAATTACGGTCAATCCGAGTTCGGGAAGCGGGAGGGGGGAGCTTTTAAGAGAAAAGAATGGTTTCTCTCGATTTCCGACAAAACTAAAAGTCCTATAGAAAAAAGTTTAATGGCAAAGTTGTAGGTAATTAAAAGTTCTACAACTTTTGTATTCACAATTTTTTCACATAACCTAAAAATTTAGGTGAAAAATTCAAAAAACCAAGTTTTTGGTCTTTTATTTCTATCTACTTCAAAATTTATTTTTTTTCTACGAAATTTGGTGGAAACTTACTTTATTATGTCCCAAATACACTGTAATTTATTTGATTGAAAATATTTATTTTTTCGCCTTATTTTGAATTAATACCAAAAAAACAACCTAATTTTCAATCGAAAAGTCACCCGTCAAAATATCAGCTTTTTTCAAAAACTTGGGGTGCCTTTTATTCATTGAAATCTCTACTTTCATATGGTGTAAAAAAAATAAACACCACCATAGTAAATGTTCTCAGGAAATGCATACAAACAGTCTGAAAATTAGCTTTTACTAAATCAGGCACACTTCTTGAACTCTATATCTTCTCTTGTATCGGCTTTTCGGTAATATTTCAAAAGAAAAATAATTATCTGTTCTAAGTTTAATATTTTACAGCATATTCAAAAGCAAAATGATGTCGATAAAAACATTTCAGGTAGTTCGAGAAGTGTGCCTGATTTAGTAAAAGCTCATTTTCACACTGTTTGTATGCATTTCCTGAGAACATTTACTATGGTGGTGTTTATTTTTTTTACACCATATGAAAGTAGAGATTTCAATGAATAAAAGGCACCCCAAGTTTTTGAAAAAAGCTGATATTTTGACGGGTGACTTTTCGATTGAAAATTAGGTTGTTTTTTTGGTATTAATTCAAAATAAGGCGAAAAAATAAATATTTTCAATCAAATAAATTACAGTGTATTTGGGACATAATAAAGTAAGTTTCCACCAAATTTCGTAGAAAAAAAATAAATTTTGAAGTAGATAGAAATAAAAGACCAAAAACTTGGTTTTTTGAATTTTTCACCTAAATTTTTAGGTTATGTGAAAAAATTGTGAATACAAAAGTTGTAGAACTTTTAATTACCTACAACTTTGCGATTGAACTTTTTTCTATAGGACTTGTAGTTTTGTCGGAAATCGAGAGAAACCATTTTTTTCTCTTTAAAGCTCCCCCCTCCCGCTTCCCGAACTCGGATTGACCGTAATTTATTTTTCCTTACATTTTTATCATATTCCCCTCCTTTTCTAATGGGTTTCATCCGACTGCGATTTTTTTTTGTTTCAAAAATTATCTACTCTAGTCTAATATACCTACATCATCACTATCACTACATAGTATAAAACAAAGTCGCTTTCTCTGTCCCTATTTCCCTTTGTATGCTTAAATCTTTAAAACTACGCAACGGATTTTGATGCGGTTTTTAATAGATAGAGTGATTTAAGAGGAAAGTTTTAGTATATAATTTATTAGGTTTTAGACAAAGCGGGCGAAGCCGCTGGCGGTAAGCTAGTACCTAATAAAACGGTTACCTATCTTAATCTCGAATTTTAATATTCCGAATATCATAATCCAGAAAACGTTTGGACATTTTTTCATAACCCCGAATTTTAAAATTTCGAAGTTTTGTTTGCCATAATATAATCGCAACTCCGAATTTCATTTGCCCATTTCTTTATTTGTACGACGTTTTACAATCCAGACGAATGAGTTCCAGACATACGAAATCTAAATGCACAAAATCCAGATGACCGTAATCCATATGCACGAAAGCCAGATTTTTAAAACACAAATTTTTGAAACACAGTTAATTGATATCCAGACAAACAATGTCCAGATTTTTGAAATTCAAATAAACGATATCCAGCAAAACGTAATCCTTCCAGGGGGTCACAGTTCAAACCTAACCTAACCTACTGAGTCGAATTTGACACTTAAACCTTTCTGTAATGGGCAAGTAAAACAATAGCGAGTCGGTTCTGACACTCACCGGCCGCTTTCGCGGCACGCTCGCTTCGCTCGCTCGGCTCGTGCGTAGGGGGTCACAGTTCAAACCTAACCTAACCTACTGAGTCGAATTCGACACTTAATCCTTTCTGTAATGGGCAAGTAAAACAATAGCGAGTCGGTTCTGGCGTGGGGGTCGTAGTTCAAACCTAACCTACTGAGTCGACTTTGACACTAAAACCGGTCTGTAATGGACAAGTAAAACAATAAATTTACTTACTGACAATGTTTATTTTCAGTCGATAGTAAAGGTATAATCACGATTGTATGGAAATCAAATAAAAATATTATGAAAATCTGGCAATAGTTTATCTGTTATATGATTATATGGGAACCAAATAAAAAGATTATGAAAATTTGGCAATAGCTTATTTGGAAAATGGTACGATGGGAAACAAAAAAAAAGTATTCTGAGAATCTGGTATAATGAGATCTGGATTATGAGAATACGGGAAACAAAAAAATACTTTTTAAAAATCTGGTTTTGGTGCATCTGGAAATTGATTCATCTGGGAAATTAAAAAAGGAATTTTAAAAATTTGTCATTCATTACATCTGTCTTTTAAAAGTTCTAACAACCGTTTTCGGGGTTTTAAGATTCGGGTAATAGAAATTCGAGTTTTTAATAGGTTACCTAATAAAACTAAGTCGTTGTCGCATTCTGTCTATTCCTATGTATGTTTAAATCTTTAAAATTAAGCAACGGGTTTTTTTACGGTTTTTTAAATTGATAGAATGATTCTTGATGAAGGTAAGTAGCCAAGTAGGTATATAATTTATTAGGTTTTAGACGAAACGGGCGAACCTGCGGTTTGAAAGCTAGTAATAGCTACACAGGGTTACTGTAAAACTGCACCAGCAACTTCGCAGGACAAGATATCTGATATCATAATTCATAAGTAACATTTGTTGTACGACTATTGGCATATCGTAATAAATTATCCATAGGTACTAATATTATAAATTCGAAAGTAACTCTGTCTGTCTGCCTGTTACTCAATCACGCCTTAACTACTGA
Organism: Colias eurytheme; assembly: GCF_061535395.1. Taxonomy (NCBI): domain Eukaryota; kingdom Metazoa; phylum Arthropoda; class Insecta; order Lepidoptera; family Pieridae; genus Colias; species Colias eurytheme. The sequence goes on along the minus strand of NC_142997.1, from coordinate 9,301,904 downwards.
ACCAATTTGCATGAAATTTGGTGTAGAGATATTTTGATATCCGAGAAAGGACATAGGCTACTTTTTATCCCGGGAAATAGGATAGGTTTTATCCCGGAAATCCCACGGGAACGGGAACTATGCGGGTTTTTCGTTGACTGCGCGGGCGAAGCTGCGGGTGGAAAGCTAGTATTTTATAAGTGATTAAAAAATCATTTTTAGCTTTTAGTACTCTCCTAACATTTGTAAGTCTATGTTCTATTTATTATCGAAAGGACGACGCGACGCCCCCTTCCCCCTTTCGTTCGCTTCTTGTGCACGTATTTTTTGGGATGCGCGTAGAGTATTCAAACGGAAAATTAAGTGAACATTTATTTTTGTATGAAAATGAAATCTAACAAATTATCAAAAGTCGTAGAACAAATGTTGTTACTTATGATGTTAGCTATCATGTACTGGGAGGTTGCTGGTGTTTTACAAGTAACCGTGTATAAATCGCGTTTTAAATTTAATTACATATAATATATTAACTAAACCTTAACTTTATCCCTATTCCATAGATTTCTCGGAAATCATAAAGTTTCTCTAGACTTACATAATCCCAACCTTGAGTAAACTCAATCTAAACTTAACCCATATTTTAAACAAAACATTAGCGGCTTACAGAATTCTACATAAATTGTAGGCACGTATTTTTCTTGTATATAATAATGTAGAAAAACAACTAACACTTGACTAAAATATGGGAATATCTGCACAGATATCTGTTGTTTTGTTTGCTAGTGTTCCAGATTTTGCTGAGATATCTTTAGCTAGATTTTTTAACTCCCGTTTTTGCACTGACTTCTGACTGACTAGTTATTTATTTATTTATTTATTTAACACTTTATTGTGCAATAAACCAGGTACATAAAATAACAATTTACAATAAACAAAGCACAAAGCGGCGGCCTTATCACTATGCAGTGATTTCTGCCAGGCAACCACGGGGAGAAGGCAAAGAAGCGAGATAATAAATTGAGAAACAGAAGAAAGTTAGTTAGTACTTTCTTCTTTGTAAATTATTATTTATTAATTAATAAACTAATTCAATATAGATTACCTACCGTTAGACAATATTCTTATCTCAATTCTCTCAGTAAATAAGTAGATTGGTAGGTTTAAGGTTACTATACCTTCGTAGATAGATAATGACAAAATTTCATACATTAGGCACAATTTTATTTATTGAAATTTATAGATTGGTTATATTTTGTGATAGCTACCTACTTATTACATTTAGCTATCATTCATCATGAGAATTCGCTCAAACGAGCGAATTCTCATTCTAACCGCACTATGTCAAATGCTTTCAGTGTAAACAGACGTAGAGCATTCTTTTTATTTATTTATTTATTTATTACTCTTCAATAAAATTATACATATAAAACTTATTGCTAATATAAGTATACAAAACAAAAAACAGTATAGTTTATTAGGCGGCCTTATCACTTAGAAGTGATAAGGCCGCCTAATAAACGAAGTGATTCTTTCGTTGTTCTAAGTGTATTTGAAAAGATTCTATGCAATATTGCAATACTGAACAACACTGAATACGAGTTTTCGTTTACACTAAAAGATCACGAAAGAAGCTCCAGCTCTATGTTCGTTTGGTGTAAATGCACCGTAAGATAGCTTAGCATTACCTAGGCACAGAACCTAAAACCTAGACACCACCTTACACCGGAAACTCTACACAAACGTTCAACCAAAAATACCATCGAAAATGCACTAACCTATTTACCAAATAATTTATATTCACGGTAATTACAGATGGATTCAGTTTAGACATTCGTGAAATAATTGCTACACAGAATAATTGTAAAATTCCGCAATTTAATTTAAATTGTTTTTTGGAAAGGAAACGCGAAATCATAAATAACATGATGGCATACGGACGGTTGCATCACCTAGAATTCATATTTTTTTTTACAATCGTTGAAAGCCTTGGGAGTTGGGTATGTTATGTTACCTAGGAATATGAAAAAACAAACATTTCTTAACCATTAAGTTGGTATAAATTTTGACAGTCTAACAAACAGTTATACCTACGAAGATGATATTATGATTTGATTCTCTCATTTATTATAGGTTATTGTGCAATAACATACCTATACCTATTACAAACGCTATGCCCTGTTTCACCCCCTTTAAAGTTTATTCTGATGGCAAGAAAGGGCATTATCTACCAAATTCTAAAAGACTCGATGGCACATTAAAAGTTGTAAGTCTAGGCAAGATTAAAAAAAAAGGTATTGATTGATAGAAATACGTTTTTGTGTGATAACAGTTCTTCTAACTTTATCCCCTATTTTACCGCCTTATGCAGGTATGTTACATCGTGCCTACTCATCTGTAATAAGTAGTTATTTTACTGATAGTTTGTGCTCAGATAACGTCATGAAATATCTTCAATTTCACCATAATAGACATCTTTATTAATATTTTAAATTAACTAAATGAACTGCATTTAAATAAACCCATAAACCAGCTTCCTTGCCGCAAACGATTATGTCACTCGTATAAAATAATTTAAACGTAATTAGATATTCATTTCATGACAAATTATTTGTTGTAGGTACGTCGTCAACAGTCCATCAAGCCATCAACACGCCGCCTAGCTCCATAATGACAAAGCCCGCCCACCTAATGGTACATATCCCTAATTAATCGCCAAAACATCAATAAATCCATCAAACATCAGCGCGTTAATGCGACTTCATAAATCCCAGCAGATTTACGTTATGTGTACCGCCGCCATGCTATAACACGGCCGAATCCAAAAGGATTACTGTACAGCGACTCACGCTCGGGACAGGTGTCGCTCGATACGGCGTCATAGCCGGCCGCCTCACCATAAACAATCACTGAAAAAACATTTACTTCAAAAATAGAATTCGAATTCCCGCGCTAATTGCGCTCCTGCCAATGAGGAGTCGTCGCGTGCGAGCGGGACGACGCTAGGTTTGTTGTAATGAGTGGGAGGGAGACGTGGCCTCCGAGGAGTTCGTAGCCGCCCCGATAACAACATGGCGGTCGTGTTGATTGGCGGGCTTTTGGCGGGTGCCTCCCAACGCGTGACGCGGGAAAACGGAAGGCTATGGAAATGTCACAAACAGCCGACGGGGCGAAAACTAGCCAGCGCGTAGAAAAAGGTTCGGTACGAAATGCAAATAGGATCATTGTAGTGTGAATGTATTTTTTGCTTTCATGATAGGTTGCATTAAATATTCATAAGGGAACACTTATTATGAATTATGCTCAGTTTTTAAACACGTTTCTTTGAATTAAGTGTTTTTAAGTTTTAGATCTAGACACATCATTAATTAAATTTGTAAAAAATTATCAAGGAACTCACAACATACAATGGGTTCGCGGTATAAAGCCTTTTTATTCGGGAATTTAAAATAGAGAAATTAATCGACACATTATTCAAATACGCAAGAGCAGATAATAGATATTAAACGCAGTAGGTAGGTAACCTATCCTACCTATTATAAGATATTATATTTATTCTTAGTAAAGAAAAATGAAATATAAAAGCAATAAATTATTTTATTAAGACAGGAATAGTTAACAATTGATTAATTGTTATTTATTATTATAAAACCTACCTGTAAAATCTGAGAAAAATATATATTTTATCTGTAACAATCTCAACATTAAGTTAATTTAAAATGTTTAATTTCTTAAAATTTCTGATGTCATGTCATTATGATTAAGTAGGTAGATACAATATACACACTTAGGTATCTACATAATAATATATCTTCCTATTTGAAATATATAATTATATTACCTATATTTGGTTATTACTTAATTTACTTAAGGTAGGTAAATGTGGATGTGTTCACATACCTACTCGCTTATTGTGGATTAGAAACCTTCCTCTATCAATCATTTTATAAATTATATTGGGTACCTATAGGTAAGTTGATAGGTATTGGTACTTAAGTAGGTTCTAACTTGTAACCTATCTAGAAATCTAGATTCTTAAACCTTCCTCTATCAATCATTTTATAAATTATATTGGGTAAGTATAGGTAAGTTAGGTACTTAAGTAGGTTCTAACTTGTAACCTATCTAGAAATCTGTACAAGAATATCTAAGACAATATGTCTATATAATATCTAGTAGGCAATTAAAATTATCAATCGAATACGTAATTATACGTATGGTACATGTAGACCTATGCAGGTACTCTCATAAATAATATTTTACTAACTACCCAAATCTTACTTCATTTATTTATTTATTTATTAACACTTTAATGTGCTGGCATACAAATAAATCCTTAAAAATAAAACTTATAACTAGTCCAGCACAGAAGGCGGCCTTATCACTTAAGAGTGATCTCTCTAGATCTTAGTAGGTATGCGCGACCATGAACACTAAACAGAAAGAAAACCACATAAGAAAATAGACGTGTTTTACTTTTATGATATTAGAGCGGGCGATCGTTCTGACGGAAAGTCATCACCGCCCATAAATATTTTCAGAAGTAAAACGCTCTGAAAATGCGTTGTCTGCATGGCAAACTTACAACCAAATTTATCTAATAGTTTCAAAAGATAAACAAGTCGACAAAGACAATCAAATGTAGGTACCTAGAGTAGTAGAGTCGTATTATTTTTGTGTACTTATTTATGAATTTTAACCGAATTTGTTCATTAGTTTTTAGGAGTAATACTTTAAATTGGTAATGAAATTGAAAATATTTGAAAATCTCGTGACAATTCGTTTCCCTATAACTTCAGTAAAAAAAAACTTAGAATTAAATAATATTTTGATAGAAACCTACCTACATACCTACCTACTGTGTTTGTATTTGTTTGTTGCATCTTGATTCTAGGTAGGTATCAACCTATATCTCAATAAAAATATAATTAATTCAATTCTGAGAAAGTATGTCTTCCGGCGATACCTACGTAGGTACCTATTACAAATACTTAGTCTGCTGACATTTTAAGTGAATGTACCTACCTATTGAAAATTAACAATAATTTATTTAAGAAAAATGACTATAAAATTAAAACACATTCTACATTTAAGTTAGGTACTTTACGAACTTAACTTTTAATTAAATGTCCTTCTGGCCGCAGTAAACGGTTTTTGGTGACACATCGATGCAGGTGCAAACTTGGTGCAAAAGATATCTAAGGTGTGATAGCGTGTGTGATATAGGTAGGAAATAGGTATAGTAGGTACCTATATAGGCAGTAGGTGCTATCTATTGTGGTACCTACCTAAGTAATAAGTAGGTATACCTACCTATGTATGTATATATATGGCACTTAATCACGAACAACTTTCTTTTGAAGCTAATTAAATGCTAAAAGTCAACTTATGTTTTTATCCAAAATGTGTGGACTTTGGTTTTCGGCTGTGTTTCAGGTAATATAATATTACCAAACAAATGTATACAGGGTGTCCCAAAAAGTAGTGATATACTGAAGCTGGGAGGTAGAGGACTTAGAGGGCTATCCGAATCACCCCCATGTGTGTTATGCGATTTTTCGTATTTTCGGAGTTATTACATTTTTTTCAATTTTTCATCTATCGCCGAGTACGATGAGATTTTTATTTATGGTGACGTGAATTATTGCGCTAGATGCTTGATTTTTTTTGTGTGCTAAGCTGAAAGATAGGCCAATTCAGTATGGTAACATTTACTATCGTTAGATCTTTGAATGGAATAAAAAAAACAATTAAATGCCAAGAAAGATAAAATTACCCAGTATGTTTATAACTTCAAGGGCCCATAAAAAAATAAAATCACATAAAAAAGGTTTTCCATTTGGCTTTTAAAAACTTGCTCTATCGATCAGGTAGCTACCCTAAAAAATTCATTTTATTATTCTGAAGGCTTCAATCGAAAAATTGAAATCTTAATGTGGTAAGTGCAAAATTTTTATTAACATGATGATCATTAAAACCAATAAATAGGTGTTTAATTACCAGAATTTTTTTAAAATAGCCCCGCTGTTGCTCAATGCAAGTGCGACATCACCGTAAAAAGTTATCTTTTTAATGTCTGAATGTTCTTTTATCATTTTTAATGGTTTCTTCTGCTACTATGAATTTCCGGGTTATTTCGTCCAAATTGTGGCAGTCTCTCGTCTTTGTAGTATCCCCACGGAAAAAATTCAATAGGGTTTATGTCCGGAGACCGTGGAGGTCAGGCTAAAGGGCAAAAATACCCTGAAAGATGGATTGGTCGTTGCAGCCTGCGCATGCGCCGGTGACGCCTACCTTAAAGCCTGGCCTCCACGGTCCCTCGACCTAAACCCCATTGAATTGTTTCAATGGGGATACTAAAAAGACCTCGGCTACTTGAGAGAATGCCCCAATTTGGACGAAATAACCCGGAAATTCATAGTAGCAGAAGAAACCATTAAAAATGATAAAAGAACATTCAGCCATTAAAAAGACAACTTTTTACGGTGATGTCGCACTTGCATTGAGCAACAGCGGGGCTATTTTAAAAAAATTCTGGTAATTAAACACCTATTTATTGGTTTTAATGATCATCATGTTAATAAAAATTTTGCACTTACCACATTAAGATTTCAATTTTTCGATTGAAGCCTTCAGAATAATAAAATGAATTTTTTAGGATAGCTACCTGATCGATAGAGCAAGTTTTTAAAAGCCAAATGGAAAACCTTTTTTATGTGATTTTATTTTTTTATGGGCCCTTGAAGTTATGAACATACTGGGTAATTTTATCTTTCTTGACATTTAATTGTTTTTTTTATTCCATTCAAAGATCTAACGATAGTAAATGTTACCATACTGAATTGGCCTATCTTTCAGCTTAGCACACAAAAAAAAATCAAGCATCTAGCGCAATAATTCACGTCACCATAAATAAAAATCTCATCGTACTCGGCGATAGATGAAAAATTGAAAAAAATGTAATAACTCCGAAAATACGAAAAATCGCATAACACACATGGGGGTGATTCGGATAGCCCTCTTGGTCCTCTACCTCCCAGCTTCCGTTCATCACTACTTTTTGGGACACCCTGTATATACATAATAATATGTATTTTGTAGTATTCAAGTGTGTATCTAATAATAATCTATCCATATTTCTTGGGTACAGCCAGGACGTCCTGTTGAATAAATGTGAAATAGATAGGTATAAGTACCTATAATATTTGTTTAAGGTGGATGCTTAGATCATTAAGGTGGATGAAAATTATGATTTTGATGCCAAATTGTATACCATGCATGGTGGGCAAACAAACTACCTATATTCTAGGATTGTAAAACACACAGGTGATTTTATCACTAAACTATAATTTCCATCATTTTACTTTTTACTTCACTCTGACCGATTCTTCAGCAGTTCTGTTCTCTCAAAGGACAATCCGATTTTCGATTGTCCAATTTTCCATCTCATCGCTTAGGGATAGAATAGTTATACTATTACCTACTATTACTATTACCTACTATTATATGTACTATTACTACTATTACCTAATGTAAAATAAAGAAAATTTTTATCCAAAACGTGCCTTTGATACCGATATGTATTGGAAAACTTTTCCTTTTGATTAAGAGATTCAGGTAGGTACCTACCTATAGGTATAGTTTGAAGAAATTTCAGAAAGAGCTATGTAAGTGCATATGTAAGTATAAGCTTTCGTAAGTCCTACTAATATTATAAATGCGAATGTTTGTGAGGATGTGTGTGTGTGTGTGTGTGTTTGTTACTCTTTCACGCAAATACGACTGAACCGATTACAATGAAATTTAGCACACATAAAGAGGGTAACTTAACTTGGATTAACACATAGGATAGGTTTTATCCCGAAAATCGAGAATTATTATTAAGTACCGTTCCTATGGGATTTCCGGGATAAATAAAAAGAAATGTCTTATTCTGGGTCTTCGGCATACATACCAAATTTTATCGCAATCGGTTCAGTAGTTTTTACGTGAAAGAATTATATATCACAATATTATTATCTTACAAATTTTTTTGCCGGTTCTTCTATGTAGGTAGACACTGTCTGACTGTGTCTTCCGAACCGGTAGTAGGTATTTTTTTTTTTTTAATGGTCTAAAAATATCACACCGAATTTATAAATTTATTTAATTGCAATATAAAGCAAAATTGTATAATAAAATATTTTTAAACATGGATTCTGAAAATGTAACATTAAGAAAAAAATCTCAGAGATCACAATCGATGGAATCATTATCACTCTCATTCATAACGAGCGATGAAGTTAACGTAACGTCCTCCAGCATACCGGACTTGACGACATCTAGTAACACATTTATGTTTGGACAAATTAATAAGCAACAGCAAGAACAAATACAACATCTAAAGTCAGAATTAAGCATTGCTCATAATGAAATAGAAAACTTATTGTTAGAAAATAGCTCACTTAAAAAACAAATATTGGAACATCAAAGCGCTATTACTCATCTTAAAATTTTATGCAAAACTCCGGAAAGAAGCACGTTAAAGAAAAAACAACCCACTAAAGAAAATTTGATACCAACATTGCTGACATTTACTCCCAAGAAAAAAATTAACCTGTGTCCAAACGATATATCGTCTAACTTATCAACACCTACACCTAAAAACTCAGAAAAAATTGACGAATTACCTCAACATTCCCCAATATCACCCCAGAAAACCCAAATAATTTCTACTAATTCTAATGTCAATAAGGAGTTATTGAAGAATAATAATGGAGCACTAAAATTAAAACAGAAAATTTTTATTTTTGCCGACCAACAAGGTAGAGGAGTACAAAAGGCTCTTCAAAAGCTCTTGGGTGACGAATACATCGTAACTTGTTTTTGGAAACCTGGCGCCGAGCTTCACGAAGTTATTAAATCATCAAATTGCTTCGATGAGTTGAGTATAAACGATATCATCATTATCTTAGGAGGCACAAATAATAAAAATCCCCATGAACTGCAATATTGCTTAGAGAATTGGTTAAGAAAAATGAAATATACGAAAAATATTATTATACCAGAAGTACCATACAACAGCTATTTAAATGAAAAAACGTTAAATTATAATATAAAGTTTATATGTAACAAATTTAATAATACTACCTACTTAGACATGAATTATTCATCTTTTTTACCCTTGAAGAAATTATTTACAATTAATTTATGTCGTTCGTTACTCCGGGAAGTGTTGCGTCTAGACTATCAAAGAAAACTATTTACATTGCGTAAAAAACAAAAAAATAATAAAGTAAAAATTGAACCGCAGATGGTACATAAGACGACACAGACAGATCCAGATAATATTGTTAATGAAATCTTACACAAAACTACTTCACTACCAAACAAACAAAATAATAATAGTCTTTTTCGTGAAAAATAATCTCAACATTCTACATCAAAATATTAATGGACTTATTAATAAATCAGATTTATTGACAGTTAGCTTAGATAATCTGAAAGACGACAACGTATATATTGACATTCTTTGTATAACTGAGCATAATATGATTGAAGCAGACACAGATTTAATTAATATAGACGGTTTTAAATTGGCAGCAATTTCTACGAGGAAAAATAGACATGGTGGTACCTGCATACTGGTGCGCAGTACTTTTACCTATAGATCTTTACCGGAAATTACGTCACGATACAGTATATCTAATATAATTGAATGTTGTGCCATAGAAATAGAACACCTACTAATTATTTGTGTATATCGCCCGCCGAGAAATAAATTGGAAGATATAAATCTGTTCTTTCGAAATTTTACAGATATTTTAGAAAATTACTGTCTTACTAAGAAAAAAATAGTAATCTGCGGTGACTTTAATATAGACACTCTTAAAGCCACCAGGGAACGTTCAGAGCTATTACATCTACTAGAGTGCTATAATATAAAGCTAGAACTAAACAAACCAACTCGAATCAATAGTGGTACGTGCATTGACAATTTCATGCACAACGTACGAGGATGTAAATCAATTATTATTGAGCTAGCGCTATCAGATCATACATCTCAAATATTATGCTGTCCTATAAAACCTTTAAGCGTTTTCCGAAGCTGGTACATAAAAAAACGTGACTATAGTAATGAAAACGTAATAAAATTTACAGAATATATGAAATCTCTGACATTTAATGAAGTATATAGATTGCAGGATGTAAATGACGCATTTAATGAATTTTTTGACATGTTTAAATTATTGTATGTACTATGCTTTCCAGTAATAAAAATAAGGGTTCTTGCGCATAAACGACAAAGATGGATTTCTAAAGGTATAAAAAAATGCTCTATACGAAAACGGCAGCTACTATGGACATACAGGAGAAATCAGACTACAATAAATAAATTAAATTATAAGCAATACTCTGGACGACTTAAAAGGATAATTAAATTGACCCAAAAATCACAAAACGACTACTTTATTAAAACCGCACATAATAAAGTAAAGGCCATGTGGAACGTTATAAACAAAAGCAGACAAAATACAGACAAATTCAATGAAATATCTACAATTACTGTTGATGACGAGAAAATTGAAAATCCATTAAAAATTGTACAAATATTCAATGATTATTTTACAAATCCATTAAAAATTCAGAATATTACGGACATCCCATCTAAAGACTGCTTAAATTTTCCAAGCACATCTCATTCCATGTTCCTCAATCCAACAACACCTACAGACATAAATAGGATAATAATTTCTCTTAACGACACCAATAGTACGGGATATGATGAAATAACAACTGGTATCATTAAAAAAGTTTCAAATATTATATCGCCAATACTATGTCATATTATAAATGTATGCATGACTAGTGGTAAATTTCCCGATAAGCTAAAAATAACTGTGATTAAACCCATATTTAAGAATAAAGGAAGTCAGGAAGACATTAATTTTTACCGACCTATAGCACTCATACCAGTTATATCGAAAGTCTTTGAAAAGGTAATTTATAACCATCTCAATAATTATTTTGAAAAGAAAAATCTATATGCTGAGGAACAATGGGGATTTCGTAAAGATAAATCTATTAACATGGCCATTCATCAATTTCTAAAGCGAATTATGATAAGCCTAGAAAACAAAAATAATATTTGTGCTATATTCATGGACTTGACGAAAGCATTTGACTGTGTGATTCATAAAATATTACTAGATAAACTAGAAAGATATGGAATAAGAGGTAACATTTTGAATCTGATTGAATCATATTTAACTGGTCGTAAGCAATATACACAAATAAAGCGAATTTGTCCTGATACTAGGGTCATGAGAATATATAAATCAAAACTTGACACAGTTAGATATGGTATACCCCAAGGCAGTGTACTGGGACCGCTATTATTTAATATTTATATAAATGACTTCCCTAAATCCATTAGAAATAGCATAGTTATGTTTGCTGATGATAGTACTGCAATTTTCACTTCGGAAGATATAATAAACCTCAAAGAAGATGTGACAGACTCCCTAGACAAAATGATTACATGGCTTAAAATGAATAATCTGACATTAAATTTAGAAAAAACAAAACTAATGACATTTACTAGACATAAATTAAGTAACCCCCTGAACATAATGTACAAAAACAAATTATTAACGCAAATAGATGAAACAAAATTTTTAGGTATATATCTAGATGAAAATTTGAATTGGAAGGCTCATATTGACCATATTTGCTCGAAGCTAAGCAAACTGTCTTATGCCCTTTATATGCTGAGAAAAGTAGCAAACGAGGCAACTCTATTATCTGCGTATCATGCCTACGTGAATTCCATATTACGCTATGGTATAATATTCTGGGGTAATAGTACAGATATAGAAACCGCATTTAAGTCACAAAAACGGTGTATAAGAGCTATATCTGGTATAAAGCAAACAGACAGCTGTGTCCCATATTTCAAAAAGTTTTTTCTATTAACTCTACCGTGTTTATATATATATGAAGTTATAATGTTTGTAAAATGTAATCTCAGTATGTATGAACATTTAAAAAGTAAGCGTAATGATCATAAAATATGTATGTTACCCAGTAGAACTAGACATTTTTCTAAAAGCATTTTTGGTATGGGTCCAACACTGTATAATAGACTACCTAAGGCAATAACAGAAATAGGAAGTATAATTAAATTCAAATGTAAATTAAAAGACCTTTTAATACAAAAATGTTATTACTGTATTAAGGACTATATTAATGATAAATCACTCGCTGATGTGTAATAACGACTTATTAATGTATATCTATTTTATTAAATTTGACTTGAATTTAAAATAATTTTGGACCTTAAAGATAAAATTATTATTTGTTTAGCTGTAAGATTATGTATTTGTAATTTCATATGCCTAACAGGCAGATTATGGCGGGACTTATGTTTGTATAAGATCTGAATTGTACCCATATTCATGAATAAAAATATTTGAATTTGAATTTGAATTTGAATTTGAATTTAAATGTTAAATTACGTCAATTCAAAAGCGCTTCTGAATTAAGTCTACTTGAATGAATAGGTACCTATGTGTTTAAGTTTAAATTTTATATTAGTTATATTGTAATAGAATAGGTACTTATTTTTTTAACTGCGATTTCTTCGTCTCCTTCCTTCTTCTTGTCTTAAATATACGATCAATTAAAAAAAAATCAGAATAAATTAAAAAAAAAAACTGCTCTACTTGAAAAATATTATAAAAAATCACATTCAAAACAATTAATAAAAACAACGAAGCCAAAAAAAACAACTAATCTAGACAAGTATCCAAATATTTTGGCAAGCAAGTGCAACCACGTGCAACACTAGGCTATAAATCATTATCGACTCGAATGTTGGGTGGTCTTACTTGTGACGTCACATGTGTGATTTTTGGAAGCTGTGCTTTTTGAGTTCTGTTGTATCAATCTGTAGTTTCTTTTATTGTTGTAGGTAGGTTAATAGAGCCATGGATAGAAGAATTAGCTATATTTTTTATTGATTTATAATACATACTAGCTTTCCGCCCTTGGCTTCGCCCACGTTTACAAAGAAGAAACCGCATTGTTCCCGTTCTCGTTGGATTCCCTAATCCTAAATTTGTGCCCTGTGTGCTAAATTTCATTATAATCGGTTCAGTAGTATTTGCGTGAAAGAGTAACAAACATAAACACACACACATCCATCCTCACAAACTTTCGCATTTATAATATTAGTAAGAAAGATAAGATCAGATTATCTATATCTATATATATAGGTATAATAATTTAAAATTTAAATGAATCGCCAAATGCGGAAAGCTAGTGATGTATAAAGAACTATATCCCAATTACCATGGTTCTTAAACTGGAAAATTCTATGGATTTTCAAGAAATTTTCAACAAGTATTATTTTCCGATTTTTTTTTTCATTTTGGTGGACGATACCTCGGTACGGGGACTGCCGCGGTAAAGCTATTGCGTAGCATGCCTTCAAGCCAGACCTCCGCGCCCGTCGGAGTGTGGAGCGTGAGGTTTTTCGTTACGCAATTTCTGGATTCGGTCCCCGCGCTCAAGGGTCGCGATAGAAGCTATGCAATAGCTTAAAAATGCAAGAGTAGTTGCTCTACCTGGCTCTACCATTGATATTAAAACAGTTAAAATTAAATATTATATAATATGACCTTTGTCACTCACGCTCAGGAATAATGTTACTTTCTGTTCCTGTCGATGAAATAATCCAATCCAAATTGAATCCAATTCAATCAAAATTGGTTTAGTAGTTTCGGAGCGTTTTGGTTATAAGCAAACAAACTGACAAATTAAAATAAAACATAGAATCAGTAGGTATCTAGTATCTAGTTTACACCGTGCTTAATAGTTCCAGAACTCACCACAATGGCGCCAGCGTCGTGTGAAGAAAAGAAAATATATTTAGACAATTTCCATACTTATAAAGTTATAAATAACATTAAAAATATGGAAGTCTGTTCGTTTATTATGTTTGCACGAATAAACTACAATACGGATTTCGATGAAATTTGTTTCAGGCTACCATTACCTATACAGCTAAAGAATTCACTAATAAGTAAAAAACTAATAAGTTTAACATATGGGTTGAAATTTTTGTCCATGGCTTTCACAACGGTAACTGAAGGGCACAGCTAGTTAGCGATAGACTGTTAGATATTTTCTGTATCTACTTTGTCAGAGAAAAATAGACGTTTAAATTTAAAATCAATGACCAGTGAAAGTTGAGCTTTTAATTGTATGGTGATGCATATACATCGGAGGTCAAGATACACTAGATTTTATTATGCAATTGTTTTTAGTTTAAAATATGATAATAAATATTAAATACTAGCGGTCCACCCCGGCTTCGCCCGTGGTACATAATATTTACGTTTTCTCTACATAAAAACCATCCTCGTACTTCAAGGAATATAATAAAAAAAGAATTATCGAAATCGGTTCAGCCGTTCTCGAGTTATGCGCTTACCAACACATTTTGCGATTCATTTTTATATATAAGATGTTTCTATAATTTGATGAAAATAAGTTTTGACGCATAACATTTGAGTACCTAAGTTAATGAGATTATTTTTTTTATGTACCTATTCATAATTTTTTGTAATAGATAATCTTATTAAATGTAAAAATAAATGTATTTCTGTAGGACGCCATCTATTTGAAAAATAAGAAAATTATTAAATAATTGTGTTGTTTATATATTAAAATATATAATGCCACATAACTACGAAAGCGTTGGACAGTGGACTAATATACCTAGTCAGAATTTTCACTGGCTCATAGAAGATTTAGAAAAAGGTCAGTTTTAAAACTAGAATAAGGGTTGCCTGCAACGAAAATTCATTTCCTTGTACCTATAACTGTAGGTACTAGCTAGCTAGATACTAGTTAATATTATCTGTGACTGTACAAAAACCATAAAAAAATAAAATTAAAAAATCAAATGCGTTGAGCATTTTAAAAGGTCACTTTTAAAATTAGAATAAGGGTTGCCTGCAACGAAAATTCATTTCCTTGTACCTATAACTGTAGGTACTAGCTAGCTACTAGTTATTATTCTGTGACTGTACTAAAAGTTAAAACCATAAAAAAAAAATCAAATGCTCACCAATTTCCCACCCCAATCTACACACGACAATACATTCAAAAAAGAAAGAATAAATTACACTCAACAAAAACAAATTAATACATCATTTATTTAGATTTGAACACACCATAAATAACTCGATACACATTAAACACTGTCAAACAATTAACACCAAACCAGAATAAATTAATTAAATTAAAAACAATACAACATTATCTGTGGTCATCGTGTGACTGGCCATCAATAGAATGAATTTAAAAAAACAAACATGGCGGGAACAGATGGCGGGAATTTGCATAACTACATATTTTGTTTGTTAATTGATTTGATAGAGAATGTTTTAGATTATTTCGTCGTCAAGGTAATTTTGGATGTGTCATTAACAGATAGATATATGGGATAAAATATCAAATAATATCTAGTTATATGAAAATCGGAACATTTAATTTCATACTTGATCAGTTTTCTTATCTATTAAAATTTTCAGCCAAGTTTACAACTTACGACGTAGAGTCACAGAATAATAACTAGTAGCTAGGTAGAGTGCAGATTTATTCTTAACCTCATAATAATTCTTTTAATATATCTAATAGTAACTAAGTATAAGATGTTTTAAATTTGATTGACCATCACCTATGACCTAGGTCAAGTTTCTCACAAAGCACGATTTTCAATCCACATTGATAGGTACTAACCCAAGCAACAAATCGTTGCTCTATAGAAGGGATAAGAACGTTTCAGAGGTGCTAACTGGTAGTTCTATAAGGGTGATAAGAACGTTGTATAAACCCCAAAGTGGCGCATTTATAAAGCCATTTGATGGTATTGTGTTGCTGTAGCAGCAACTCATATGCCAATTGGACCTATAGAAGAGTACACTTATAGAATCGCGATGCTGTTATAGAGCGAAGTAGTGATATAAAAGGAACCGCGATGCTGTTACAGCGCGAAGTTGTGTTTTAAGAGTAACCGTAAATCTTTTGTAGCACGAAGTTGCGATGTACAAGTCACTGCGACGCTATAATTATAATACAAAATGGTAAATCGTGTACCAATTGATAATACGAGTAAATGACTATAGGAACCATCATCGTGGTGTCGAATATTAATTTTTGTTACACTGTTAATTATGTTAGATACGTAAACTGACTTGTGAATGAAATTTTACTGATAGATTATATGCATAATTACGCTGTTTTTTTCATGCCCCCCTCGAATTATTGAGTTTTAAGTAATTAAAAAACTAATTTTACACCAAATTGCTGTATAGGATGCCAAATAGCAACTCCGTGGCTATTATACGTCCGCAAACGAACGTAGTTTTGACAACTGTCATGCCATATACTGGATTAAATTAGTAGGGTTCCCTGATGTAAATAGAAAACCCATAACATGTTTTATTTTGTATTTTCTAGTGTAAATTCCGATTTTTAGATTCCGATCCCGAAGTGTCAAGCAAAACACTAGTGTCTGAATGGTCTGCTTCTGAATTATCACAAACCACATGATGGCTGTTAACTTGGTTCTGTTCATAGGATGTAACAGATTGTACGGAATCATTGTCCGTATTCGAAGCCTCACCTTGAATTTGTCTGGTGTCAATCGTTACTGAAGCTGCGATTTTTTTAAATTCATTCAATCCATGATTATTAAATAGAACCCTTCAATTATTTACGAGACGGTGCTGACAATATGGCAGGTTTTTGTTGTTTTAAAGTGAAAGAAACTCTCTTATAGGCCGTATATCTCTCGTAAGTGTCGCATTTTACTACATTAATACGCCGTTTTTGTTACATAACAGAGTTATTAACTCTTTTATACAGTAAATCAGTCCTATAACTCTGACCACTCAGCTATTAAACCACTGCGATATAATGGGCAGAAAAACACTAATATAATTCAATTAGGTTACAAAGAAGTGATATAAAACTCGGATATATCACCTAATTGCTCTATTATGGAGTTTCAGCAACCATGAAGATTCACAGTGCTATAATAGTAATAAGGAAAACCATTACAACACTAAATTGTCCTATTGTAGATTTTTTTACGCCTCTATAGGCATGGGACTATAAAGGTTACCCTAGAATCGTTTATTGCACTAATTTGCTGTAAAAAAGAGACCACCAGCGCTGTTATGTGATAATATCGTCCTGTTATTGCTGTACCAAAATCTGGATAAGAGCTGCTCTATAAACGCCGTATAAAATAGTGATATAAACGTTTACATCACCTTGTTATGGGACAAATTTGCTGTGTATGATTATAGAGCAGAATCATCTCATTAAACGCTATTATACAACAAGCTTGTCACCGCGACACTGTTATACGTCATTTAAAAAGCTTTTTAGTGATGTAAGTTATTGTTATAGGACATCTTTGCTGGTTGGGAAAGGTCAAAACACTTTTATACATGACGTCAATACCTATTTGCTGATTCTTTTTTTTAAATCCTTGTACATATCTAGAACAGTTGGATAACATTTCAAATGAATTTTTTTATAAATTTAGAAAATTTTAATATTTTCAAGTTTTCTGTCTTAGAAATGTTAGTCGGGTCAGGTAATAAATAATATCAATCAACTTTTTCTAATTTGCTTGTGTCCTTAGCTAATTGTAACTAACTGTTGACTAATTCTCAGCTGAAATCATCACGCGGTTACCCATCCATCAATTGACCGCGCTCTTAGTAGCTTAACCTAGAAAGAGGTCAACTAGCCAAAGTTGGAAAAATAAATATATAGGAATAATATAACAATAATAATATGCAAAGTGTGATATATTAACATCTCGTGTCATTTATAGGACAGATGTATAAAACATCTGTTTTACTGATTCTCTCTTAGGTCAAGTACAACAGCCTTCTGTATTGATTTTGATGTTCTATTTACCTTTGCTAAATTGAATATGAAAATTAAATTAATTTTAAAGTGTAAACATATACCTACTACTTAAATATTGAAATCATTACTACAATTTCATTTTTTTATGAAATTTTAAACGCCTTTTGAATTTATACAAGCAACAGTTAATAAAACGTGTATTTTGTAAAAACTATAAAAATTAAAAAATAATAACGCGTTTCGCGAATTTACAATAGATTGGATGTTTGTACCAATATATCTACATAGCCTATTTTGAAGAAAGATGAAGACAATTCTCTCCCTACTTCAAAAGTTGGATGTATGGACGTTGTAGTAATAAATGGCTGGATGTATGTTGCATTCTAAATAAATAAATCATATTATGTTAAGTACAATTAGATTACAGACTTAGAAACTAAAAAGTCATCTGATAAAATATAAATGTTAACTGTTTTGTTTGTTACTATTTTCAAAAATAATTGACCCAGGTTCAGAGATTAAGATTTTTAAAACTGGTCTATTACATAAATGTAGGTTATGGCCTACTGATGTGACTTTTGACCCCTGAAAGTTTTATCGAAATCGGTTCAGCATTTTATATTACAACTTAGGAACATATACAAAATACTTACACAGATCGTTGTTAATTGATAAATGCATATTATTCGTTTATGGAATATCACAAATAAGAGTTTGATCAAAATTGATTCAGCCGTTCTTATGTGACCGAATAACGGTACATGAATAATCATATGTGGACGTAGTATTATACACCATATCTCATTATAATTTATAGTGCGTATCTAAATGCGAAAGGTTAGGTACTTTTAAGAATCTAACTAATTACAACTTATACTTTTACTTAGATTACAGCACGTAAAATAAAACGTAACAATAAAACAATATACCACACTCAATAAAAAAAAAAACAAAACGCGGAAGTGCAAAACGGCGGGATACGTCAGTTCCGGCGGCCATTAGCCACAGATAAGTGAAAGGTACAGATTATGACATAATTCCGAGATACACTCATGTGGAATCTAGCCCTGATTAACGTTTAAGTGTTTATTAACTTTTACTGCGGTTTATTTTGACAGTTAATTACAAAAACAAAAACCGATATATTAAGTATACCGATATTTTATGAATAGATAGTTCATAAAAAATATTAAAAAAAGTAACGTGTTACGCCTCCTAACACTAAGCATAATAACAACAAAATCGACTTCTTTGAACTCGATTTTGACCCACTTTAAACGAACAGATTTAATTCAAACTTTACACACTAAATACAATAATTTCATGAATTTTAGTGTTTTTATTTTTTAACGACATAAGTTACATACTAGCCCATAGGTATTTTTTTTTTTTTCGTGTGTACTTACAAGTGTCTACCAGTAGTATTTTAGAGTGGGACATTGGAGTTTAGTAACCTTTTTGTCTTACGGTGCATTCACATCAAACAAGCGAATGCTCATTCTAACCCTGTAAATTGTAATGTCAAATTATTTTAGTGTAAACAGGCGTAGAGCATTCTTTCGTTGTTCTTAGTGCGTTTGAAAAGATTCTTTGCAGTGTTCTAATACTGAAGAACACTGAATACGAGTTTTCGTTTACACTAAAAGAACACGAAAGAATGCTCTTGCTCTTGCTCTAGCTCTACGTTCGTTTGATGTAAATGCACCATAACACGTGCACGTTTTTGTTATTTTTTATTCTATAGTTTTACAATCTTGCAAAAAATAGTGAACATTGAAACAATAATCAAATATCTATGAGGATTGAGGGGTCATCCACCACGCTGCAGCTGGCCAAGTCCCGTACTTTGCAGATGTCGAACTTTTGATTCTTCGACATGTCGCGGTCGGTTTCCTCATGATGGTTGATTCCTTCTCTGGTTGAAGAAGTAATGATAAAAATATTAAATGTTCATTTTTCACTTCGTATAATATACATTATACAGGGTGTCCCACTATCGGTATACTAAGCGCGAAAAGCCTTGTAGTTTTGCATACACTGATCACGTAAAAACTATAACCTCCTTTGAGCTTAGTATACCGAAAGTGGGACACCCTGTATAACTAATTTTATGGATGTTTTACTTTCATGCGATTTAATTGTAAGTGCGGTGTGTTATTGTAATTACTTTTTGGGTTCCTTAAATCTTTCAAAATTGTTAATTTTTTATCAAAATAATATTTTCTAATTTTGTCTTAATTGTACCTCAATAAAACATCACAATATGCAGTCCATCCATTTCTGGTATTTAGACAGACATCAATTTTAATTATGCAATGCTTATTGAATACCAAAATAAAAATCCTTTACAATTTTGATCGTTCCCGTAGAGCAGTTGAATCTTTGAAATAGCTCAATTGATATTAATGAAACTGGACTGAATGATAGAGGAGTATAGGTATATAGGTCAAATAACGCAAACCGAATACTTATACATATTAATTAATTTTAGATAAAATTATTGCCTACCAAGAAAGGAGGTTCAGTTCTTTTTACCTAAAAATATTTAAGTAACCTTTGACAGTTGACACATATAAAAGGCCTACTTTACTAGTAACCTAGATATCTTAATACGATAAAGGGCTGTCAATAGATAAGAACTCTATTTGCCATCGCTATTTATCATAATTTTTACTTTAATGAAATAATTATTATTTAATACCAGTAAATTATCTCATAATAACAAAAACCATATTTTAATTAAGAGCGAAAGTGAATTGGACCTCTCATTAAATTTATTAAAAAACCACCACACATAACAACTATCTCGAAAAAATAAACAAAATCCCTATTGCGGATAGTAATGTAAAAATGTAACCTACATCCTATAACAAATTGTAACTAGAATATCAAAAATATCATCATCCATTGCTTGTTGTAACAACACTTTCAAATATGAATGTGGTTGTAAACACGCAATGGATTGCCAAGTTCAAAAAGCGTCGTTCGATAAGGCAACTTTAGGTGACGGTAGTGAGAGTACCCTATCACATAATGGAAAGGAGTGCGATACATTTCACCAAGTATAAAACGTTCGCGGGGAGAACAACTGCATCAGTCAATATTCCGAAGCCAACAGCATCCAAGTTTATCAACATGATCGCTTACGTAAGTCATTTTTTATCTGTTACATCATAACAAGCACAAAAACTTAAACAAAATTAGCCTATTATAACTGTTAAACGTAAAATCGAGTGAACTCCCAATAAAAATTGTTCGAATAACTTTAAATGTCAAGTTTATAATTAAAATTCCTAAACGATTCTGCGCGTCACATCGGACACAAAGCGGGCTATGCGTATTTCAAATTTCATTAAAATCGACATTCAAATTCACGTCCAATGAGCCACAGATTAAAAATATGCAGTGACACGGACTATTAACGTGTTTATGACAGTTCATTTACATTTTTAAATATGTGAAGTTTACGAACTGATTCATAACTGTTATTTAATCTGCGGTAGATACAGTTGGAGCGCGTAGTGAAAGGACAAATTCATCTTTTTTTTCTTGATGCAGCTTCCGCATTTAACTGTGATGTAACTAAACTTCCTATCATTTAACCGTTTATTTTATGTCTTGTTTCTTGTCACATGCCAATATTTATAGATTGTTAAGACTTATGTGGTTCACTTTATTATATCATCGAGACAATTAGTATGATAATGATTTATTTTATTGCTATTAATTAGCAATAAAACGCTTAAGTTAGGAATATATTTAATATGTTAAATCCACGCTTCGATGTTATTTATTCCCACGATAATCATACATAATTAGTCTGATATAAATATAACATAAACATTCCGGTTATAGAAATCATTAATAATTATGAACCTTATGTGTAATTAAATATAATTAGATCATTTATTTTCTTAATTATTATCTATTTCCTATGCTTTTGTCAGGATTTTGTATTTTTTCCCCTAGGACTTAAAATTCATAGATTTATTTACATAACAATGCGCTAAATACTTTAATAAAAATAAACATTTTTTTTTCAAATACTCCCTATATTATTTTAAATAATATTATTCATCAACTTCATTCGAAACTGAATGAAAAACTAAACTTCACACCAAGCATCTTATAAATATTTGTTTGGCAATTATTTAACTCATTATAAATACGAATACACATCCATTTATTAAACTACTTACCTACCTTAAAAACTGAAAACAAAATACTTTACCAACTACCCTCTTTCTCCAGACAACAGTCATTCTGCTACTAACCGCGCTCGCGGCCGGACGTCCTTCCGACGGCTGGGAGACAGAAGGGCAGACACACTCGGAGCACACGAAGCCGTACCACGTGACCGTGGTCAAGAAGATCGGCGTGCCCATACCGCACCCCGTGGCGGTATCTGTACCGCAGTACGTGAAGGTTCCGATACCGCACCCATACCCTGTGCATGTCACGGTGGAGCAACCGATTCATGTACCGGTTTATAAGGTATGTCCAAAGTTAATCGTATTTTTTAATTACATTTGACCAAAGACGTAATACTACTACATTTGATGTAAAGGTCATTGACGTTCCTATTCTTAGTTTGATCGCAAAGTAAAATGAATTTTAGGACATTTATAATGATATATGTTGCTCTGATTTTAAGGAAACTGAATACCTATATACATATATATTTTTTTACGAAAAAACTTCCATATTCCGATCTATAGTAACAATTCAAATTAATTCAGCTAAAATGAAGTAAAAAATATCTAAGTTTACAGTGAAGGTACATCTAGCAAAAACTACAAGCAATAATAACCAAGCATAGACTAAAAAAGTTTATATATTTCATTCACACGTAAATCTTAATTCAATGCCATTAAAAAACTTAGTCTAGATGTTTTCCATCGTTTGTTACGTTGTACATAAGAAGAGAAAATCAATTTTCCAATTTTCAACACGAGATTCATACGATCACACTTTTTTTTATCTGTAAGTATTGTTTGACAACTGTCAATGCGATACAATTTCGCGCCAAAAGATGAATAAAACATTATTTGGTTAATTTATTTAGTTGTCAAGTTTCGAGTACATAAAACATACATAACATAAGCGTTTAAGATTAGATTAAAATGGTAATAAAATTTAAATCATTATTTATTATATTTTATTTTATTGTCTTAAAAAAACACGAACAAATGTAAATAATTTGGAAAATCCAAAAGTGCACGCCTCATAATTTTTTTTTAATAAATATTTATTAATTATTATTTTTGTTTATTTAATAACAATTAAACCACATCGAATCAGACCCTGAAAAATGAAAGGGTTCTATTCCTGAGCATACTCAAGCGTAAGAGAAAAAAATAATTTGGAAAATCCAAAAGTGCACGCCTCATAATTTTTTTTTAATAATTATTTATTAATTATTATTTTTGTTTATTTAATAACAATTAAACCACATCGAATCAGACCCTGGAAAATGAAAGGGTTCTATTCCTGAGCATACTCAAGCGTAAGAGAAAAAAAAAGACTCGATTAGTAAAGTATTTTGGTCGCTATCGTGTTAACAAGAAAAAGGATCCGCACATACAGACACACGGACGTCCAAGACAGAACTTTTTTAAACTGTTTTTTAACTAGTTTAAATAACAAAAATGACATCAAAAATATCATGAACGTTAAAAATAGTGTTTTTTCTTAATATGTGTGTGTATGTATTATCTTACAAGTGCAATGTATGATACATAAAGACATTTTAAGTTTGAAAAATCAGATGTTTTGCGCGAAGCGACAGTAGTACCCACCTCAACGCTTCGCTTATGAGGCGTGCAAAAGACTCGATTAGTAAAGTATTTCGGTCGCTATCGTGTTAACAAGAAAAAGGATCCGCACATACAGACACACGGACGTCCAAGACAGAACTTTTTTAAACTGTTTTTTAACTAGTTTAAATAACAAAAAAGACATCAAAAATATCATGAACGTTAAAAATACTGTTTTTTCTTAATATGTGTGTGTATGTATTATCTTACAAGTGCAATGTATGATACATAAAGACATTTTAAGTTTGAAAAATCAGATGTTTTGCGCGAAGTGACAGTAGTACCCACCTCAACGCTTCGCTTATGAGGCGTGCAATAAAGATAATAAAGTATTATATCATTTGAAAATATTTTTGAAATTCAAATTTCGAACACCAGTCGCCATTTTTCTTTTTAATTTTTTTTTAATAAGCCATGGACAATCGAAGTTCAATCACAACTTTTAAGAATAAACATTGCCATTGTTAATAATCATTTAAAACGATATCTTAACGATATTATATAACAGTAAATCGGAACGGATACGTAATTGATAGTGAGAGTGGTGTTTATCAGACCGTGTACGGCAAGATTATGTGACAAATCTTTATATTGTAGCCTTATAGTTTACATAAATTTGTATTGGGTCAACACACAGGGTCAACACAATGAATGCGTAAATGGAAAATAGGCTGAAGAAAAATATTTAAACTACATAATATTTATATTTATTAAGGCTCTCCTTGTTAATTTTTACACATAAAAAAGCGAAAGTTGAATTCGAACAGCAAATATTTTATTATTGTGAGGATTTTTTTTCACTATATGTATATATACACTACCCTATATATATTACATATATACTACGATACTTAGCTTTTTTCCCAAATGTGTTGATAATATTTATTTTTTTCATACGTTTAACCCTATCATTCTTTAATCCGTTTATAGAAAATATTTTAATCATCTTTCTTTTACAGGTCGTGCCCCAAATCGTCGAAAAACCGGTACCGTACACGGTAGAAAAACCGGTGCCCTATGAGGTCGAAAAGCCCTACCCAGTGGAGGTCGAGAAGAAGGTTGAAGTACCGATCCCTAAGCCCTACCCCGTCCATGTACCTGTTTACAAGCACATCTACCACCACAAGGGAAAGCACTAAGCCCTGTTTGATACCTCTAGATATAGTACAAAATTAACACCTATAAATTTTCGGTTAAAACAAAAATAGTTCAATTACGGAGATAGTGCTGTCTGTCATTGTCTCTCACTCGTACAAATAACTAAAAGCGATAGAGATAGCAGTCTCGAAATTAAAACCTCTTCTTTTTCCTTTGTCGCAAAACTGCATCATGTAAAAAATAATTGCATTTGCAATTGGCTATTGTTTATTCATTAATTATTTCGCTTATTGGTGATTAAAGCCATAGATATTTTAGGGAACAAACAGTTCTGTGTCGGTCAAAGCTCGCACTGTGAGCTCACCGCTTTCGGTATTTACCGGATAAAACCGGTAAAAACCGGATTGTAAATATAACGGTGTCTCGCCTGTATACAAATGTGATATTTATTGTGTGTATCGATCTGTTGTTTGTTGTATTGTTATTGTTGTTGACTATTGTGTAGTTATTGTTAAGTTTTTTTAATACAATATGTTGATATATTTTGGTGGTTTGATTTCTCCCTAGGTATGATTATACCTGTTATTAAAAAAAAAATACTTGTTATTACTATATAGAATGATAACAAGATAAACCTATCCCAAGTATTACCTATAATTTAGCATAACATCTTTTTATCAATGTTTTTGAGTCGTAGTAAACTGATTTTCTTCTAACATTAACAGCTAACTTATAGAATCGGCTGTCTGATTAAAAAAAGATGGCACAAGTATAAATTAAACAATTTATACTATATTATATCATTTACATACCTATTATATTTTAAGTGCAATTATACAAAACCGGTGCTAGTTTTAATATATTTTTTAGTTTTTACACATAGTTAATAACCAACATAGAAAGTACTTAGGACTTTCACCGGCGGTCAACGACTCTAACTTGTAGCCTAGGCATAGACTAACATTAAAGATAGGGCTGTCAACTGATTGTTTTAAGGTAACTTATACTTGATAACGTCAGAATAATATTAGGTATATGTTTTTAGACAAAAAAATATACCTACTTACTAAAACGGAATTCAATTAAAATTTCTCACTCGAAGATTATTCTTATCAAATCAATAGGTAGCACTACAATTTGAAAACATAATTCAAAGGCCTAGACTTACAACAAATACTTATCAGTACAATTAGGCTACTGTACCCTATATTTATTCATCCGTATAGGTACTTTACAAGCACTGATACAATATTAACGACTAAAATTAAACATACTCAAACAATATGGCAGTATAAAAAAAGTTAATAGCGATCCTAAACGCCAAAGCCTAGAACAGACTCTTCCAGTTAGATGCTTAAATTCCTATGTGTTTATCCGTCTTTATAAAAAAAACGCATCAATCAAACATAACATAAACAGAGTATCCCGGTATCTAGTCTATACGTAAACTGGCAACAAGTAAAAAAAACAAAAAAAAACACCACAGCATAGCGTCAAAATCAAACAACACGCAGTAAGGTTTTACAGCGTATCATCGTCAATGTCTGTTTTATATTTTTTATTTTTCTTAGCGGCAATACCACCTGCCAACCCCCTACTGCGACCCGCCTGCCTGCCCAATAGGGCTGTCACATGCAAGAAAATAAATTAAAAGTGCTTGGAAAAATGTGAAAGTTTGTATGAAAGAATTATAATTAATTTATAAGTGATAGCGAAATTGATTAAAAATCGTCTTGATCTTCTGAAATCATGATTAGGTAAATTAAAAAAAATATAACAAAAATCCTTACAATCTACATTTTCTTATGACTTATAAGTTATAACACTTCCTAGTTCAGATAAAAAGATCAGATATAGAATATAGATCCATCAAGTAGTCTTGTTACATTTTTATAAAATTGGTTGTTAAGTATATTAACTATAACATTAAAAGTTCAAAAATTAAAAATTATTTTTATTCTAAGTAACTTTCTAGAAAGTGTCAACCCTATGATATTACCATCGGATTATTGTTCGGACTTTTTAACCCAAAGTTCACGTAAGGTTATAATTTTTAATGCTATGAATCATGCAATTGTAACGATTTTAAACTTACAAAGTAATTTTAATTTTTGTGAATTATTTTTATGATAAATGGTGTGGAATTATATTATTTCTTTTTTATAAATATGGACGATGGTTTAACTAAAAAAAAATCTTATCTCTAATCTATCTATTCTTGAATCCTATTAAACCAAGAGATATTCTATTACCTTCTTAATAAAAAAAATCCTTAAAGAAATCATGAGTAACTAACAATTAGATAATTAAGTAGATATGTAATTATTTTATAAGAAGACGATAAAATCAAAAACCAACTTCCAATATAAAAATGATAATATGTATCTCCATTACACAATTTACTTACCTATATCTGCTAACTAATAACTTATTATGTATTTCAGAACGAATAAACAATGTAAATTTGGAAAGCGCGCGAAATCTGGATAATTTCGCGCGTTAAACAACAAACATGGCGGGTGTAGGAAACAAGCGGGAATTATCAAAATAGCTTTGTATTACTTGATCATTTATAATGTAGTGTTATTTAAATTAAATTGGCCCACTTATTGTAATCTGTGGCTGTTTAGTATTTTGTGATAATATTACCGCTATATGTTAGAGGTATTACAGCCATGGTAATTGTACTAAGCAGGCCCTTTGTGTAGACTTATGTTTACTGTTGCTATAGTTAGGTAATAGACAAAGACCATAGAGTAAAATATTGTTTATTTTTTTGCTCTATAATTTTTTGAAAATGACTGACAGTTTTCAGTTTTTACTCGTATTTTGCTTTTTCGTTTTTTAAATTACTTTGACAGTTTTTACTCGTTACATTTTGCATTTTAAATATGTACCTATAGCACTGCCCGTTAATTTATTTCTTACTTCATGAATATGATATGAATAGAATATTTATTTATGCCACCAACAAGCTTCCGATCTTCAAGCCACGCCAAAAACTCACTCATTTTGAAACGAAAGCAAAAACAAAATCACAACACTAAAGAAACACATAAAAATAAAACCACCACTCTAAATTAAGACCTAAGCAGATAAGGATCTAACCTAATTCGAGCACCAGTCGTTACTCGTTGCATGTCAACCGAATACGCTAATTACAGGGGGCGGGACTTGACGCAATTTGCTTGAACACGAATCAAACCTGTGACTGATGACCTGATGCGAAATTGGGTACATTCAATGTTGCAAATATCGTGGATATTTTAATATTTATATATTATTCCAATCAGTGTACAAAGACAGGAAAGAACTACTTACTTCTTTTGTTTGATCGCATATGTTGTGAATTTTTTTTTCTCCTATGATATTTAGAATCGTAGGTAGGTAATTAAAAATTAATAATAGGTACGTACTTATCTGTATTAGGGGCGAAATCGGACCTCTAGCCAAAATAAGCATCAGCAAACCCCCAAAGCTGTAAAAGAAACAATTGAAGTAGATAGTAGATACCCTAGCCTACTACGGCCTACCCTCCTTAAGGGTGCACTCACACACATCAGTCACCGTCACGGCACGTCACCGGACAGGATTAAAAAAAAATATGTATCAATAGTTTTAGTATGACTCTGTTCCCACACGACAGTCACCGGCACGAAATCTATCAGTGACGTCCCCGGTCAGGCACGTCAAATAATCTTTCCATACATGTATCATACTTTTATCCCCACTCACCCGGTGCCGTCACGTCTCAGTTCAGTCAGCGTCGTGCTACCGTCAATTGCTACATGTTCTCTAGCGTGACACACGTCTAATCACTGACTAACCTGATGTATGTGTTCAATGATTCAGTCAAACCGGCGACGTGACTGACGGACAACATGACGGTGACTGGTGTTTGTGGATACGTACACAAACCGTCACCGATCAGTCATCGGTGACTTGACGGTGACTGATGTGTGTGAGTGCACCCTAATCCATACTAATATTATAAATGCGAAAGTAACTCTGTCTGTCTGTCTATTACTCAATCACGCCTAAACTACTGAACCAATTTGCATGAAATTTGGTATGGAGATATTTTGATACCCGAGAAAGGACATAGGCTACCTTTTATTGCGAAATATGTACCACGGGCGAAGCCGGGGCGGACCTCTAGTTCCTTATAATGCTTATGTTAATTATATTGACTATATTGTACCAGGTGCCAATGTTTTAGTTCCCGCGCTATTTATCCTTCGAACACCTTCACAATCAATCAATTTAAAAAACGAACAATAGCAATTCGAATTTCATTTGTTTTTTTATTTATTATTATCTATGCCACAAAACAAACATCCGTACACATAGCGGTTGACATTCCAACCTCCTTCGAATATATCCAAGCATTTGATAACAGATCTCGGTTGTAATCGAAAGTACCGATCGAACTTTTAGAACAATTTAAATTTGACATTTTCCTTTTTAATCTTCAAACGAATATGGGCCTTATTGCTTCGGCATAGAGTGCATAGATTAGAAATTTTATCGTAAAACACGTTGGCTCTGATCGAATGTAGCGATCGAACAGATTCAAAACAAATATAAATAGCCCGATGATTTATGAAGAGCTGTACGATAATGATCGTTATGCTATTGTAATAGAGTTCTAATGTTTATATGCAATAGAATATAAATTTGTCAACTTAAGACACTCAACATTCCAGGTTGTCGAATCGGGATGACTCAATTTGAACGCATTTATAACTCGAATATGATTTTTTAAATGATATGTAATTTTGTTTTGAGTATTATCGTTAAGTAAATCATCGGACCTATTAAAAGGTTTATGAGCGTATAGAAATAAGCATACGACTGTCAATTATTTTGATTGGGTGTATTAAGTAAGAGGGTACTTTATTTACCTTAACGGATATCACATATCATGTAATTTATAACGTTTTTAGTTCATTATTAAGGAAACAGTGATTTTTGGATACATTGACACCATAAACTAGTAGGTATCTAAATCTAATGGTAGGTAAACTAAAACCAATCATTCAATATTAAAAAGTAAATACATATGAATCATATTAGAAAAGTAGGTATACACAGACCAGAGAATTCAGTTATCTTCAAATCTTACTGTAACAAATTTCAAAGAATAAGTACAAACAGTCACATAGAAATACCTATAATTAATAACAAAAAACATCAATTACTAAATCGGTTAATCTACTCCACGTTACAATCGATCAATTTGTTTCCTCCATAATACGTAAATGATAAAAAATCCATCGCAAATCGATCAGTCAACAGTCATGAGTCAACATCAATAATTAATAGTCTGTTGACATCCCAATCCCAAACTCGCGCCATTTCGAACGTCAAGCGCATTCCCATAGACAAGCATTAGTCAAACTGTCAAACTCGCAACTGTCAATGTCATCGAGGCCATTACGTCACCGGTAGCAGATTTAAAAAGCTGACGAGACTGTTTGATATATTATGGCGGCCGGGTTATTGATTAACTAGCTTAGTGAATAGTGATGTTTTGTCAAAATAATTGAGGACTTTATAGCTGGCGGAGTAACTGCGCACTGTGGTTTAACCGACTTTAAAAATATAGTCAGTTTCATGTGTTCTTATGTAACAATTATAACTTTTATCGAGCTAAAAATTTTGAGTCAGTGTATTAGGTATAGTACCCCGCGGTTTTACCTGTATTGCTCTGCTCCTATTGCGTGAGCTGAAATAATTTTTCAAATCGGCCCAGTAGTTCCTGAGATTAGGGCGTTCAAACAAACAAACCAACAAACAAACTTCAGTTTTATAATATTCGTATATTGAAGGAATATAAATTACAATGCATATAATTAATAAACTTTCACAATCTTTACCTTCTCTTTTAATTAGTTTCTAGTCTATAATATCACGGATCGCGTGCCACAGTGCGAATAGGTGCGCTTGCGCATTCATCACTGCAGATAAGTTCAAAACAAACTGCAGACAACAATGGCGGGATTTGAATTGAATCCTGGGACAAGGGCCGCTTGGTTGTTTAGAAATGTAGGCCTTCTGGGTTGGTACTGTTTAGAAATAGAAACTTTTTTTATAATCCTTCTCATATTATAAAAGCGAAAGTGTGTTTGTTTCTCGTCGCAACGAAGCGATTTTTAACCGACTTCATAAAGAAAGGAGGAGGTTCTAATGATACCATTTTGTTGTCTGGAGATAGGAAGCTAGAGCGTAATATAGGCTTCTATTTACCTCAATGAAAATTTCAACCCCCATTGGTATTTTCTTTGACTTTTTCAAGTGTACCTAACTAACCACATTTCATTTTTGTGTAATATCACATAGCTACTATAGTACCTATTATATTATCTACTATTATCTACTTATTATTTAAAAACTGCTTTACATTGAATAAACATCAATATTAGAGTTGTTTATTTGGACATAGAGCACTCTACACTAATTTAAAAGATCGTATCTTTCAGACTATTCTCCAATCTAGATTCTACCGTGACTTTAACCCTTTTAGATTAACCTGACACGCTATAGAAGGAAACTTGTGTCGGAAGCTAGGCTTTGACGTCTAGTAGGTACCTACTATTAGGTTTACTACGTTTACAGTTTGTCTATTGTAGATGGAAGTTGCAGTTTCACGGCGAGTTTTCACAGTGATGATATTATTTATCCAGACAGATCCAACAAAAAGTAAAAACTGACATATTTTATATTTTACATTTTGGGTTTTATCCATTCTCTGTTGAATAAAAATATGCATTTAAACAAGCAATATTCAAAAGAATGATCTGTTGAAACAAGCAACATTCTAAAAGCAATATTCCAAAAAATGGTTCTGATTAGAAAAATATATTCAAGGATTTTTTAAATTATTTACATCAATCAAAAATCCCATGAAATGCAAGTAGCTATTAGTAAACGTACTTTTTTTATTTAGTTGTAGTCTGTGGGTGTAGTACACACGACTCATTATTAAAAAAAATAACACAAGAAATAAAATTGATCTCTAAAGAACATTTTGTGCTCTTGTATTTTAGGACCAAGTTGATTTCTCAATTTTACTATTTTATAATATTTACCCAAACCATCCAGTAGCTATGCCGATTTTTATTTATGGAAAATAATAACTTCCGTTGACATTTATCTGTTAATGTTATCTCTAGAGCCTACCATCTTACGTGGTCACTGGCCAATTTACATTTAACATGCGCCCGCGCACCTTGTGTTTTGCACCTGCATACGAATCCGCCATTTTATTTTTATAATTGTCTTTGATGCATTGCTAATTCAATAATTAATCAGAGGTTGAAATTAAAATAAATTTTGCATCTTTTTGTAAAAGACTTATTATTAAGTAGGTAATTATGAAATGAAAATGAAAAATGAAAAATATTTATTTGGACCCACATTATTATGTTTTTCTGCAAAATTATCTAAAACTTACAGCAAAAAAATAGTTCAATTTTATACAAAAACTAAAGATGATGAAGAGTAGGTATGAATGAAGAGTTATTCAAAATATGTTACTTGTGAAATACTTAGGAGGTTGCAACACCTCAAAACCTCTTTGATCAATTTACATAATGGAATACCGGGACGAAAAGCACTGTTATAACCGTAGTTCTGCTCACGGGACGATATGCAATGTAACCTTAGTTCTGCTCATATAAACTTCACCTTATTTAGGTATACTTGTTAAAAGATATTCAAACACACGCAATATTCGTTAATCAGTAAGCTAAACCTGTACCTAAAATTGCAATACCACAGTAAAACTATCCAATTTATCAGTTATTACAATCAAATAAATGACATGGGCGTACACGGTTATGAATAAACAGCTTTTTTATCAGCCCATGAACACCAATTACAAAAGGTACCGCCCTTTATTGACAAATTAATGTTCACTGAACGCGCCCTAACACCAATATGGCCGACTTTGACATTTACCGTATGTTATTGTATCCATAGACTATATTTATACTAGATCTTCAACATGAACTTACCGCCTTTTTTGGTCTCCTTACATTTGTGTTTAATGAAACAGATGCGTAGTAATTGTATTTTTGTACGCGAATAATTCATTATTTTCAATTTCAATTTCGAATTCAATTATGGTAGGTAGGTAGGATGTGTACACGTAAATTAATATACTGCTTAAAATGCAATAACGGGCATGTAAAAATAATAATTAATTTCTATATTGCCATGTAACTTTACTTATTGCTATATAAATTCTTGTATTCATTCAAACAATTTCCGACCTCTCATTATTTAGGTAAAAACATTGGCGAAAAGCAAAAAAATTAAACTGTTTTAAATTAGGATGGTACTTGGTATCTCACGACGACATCTAAGCCAAAGGATCAGCAGTAAATTACAAGCAAACTGGAGCGTTGCATCGCATTGTATGCAGATCAACCTTACAAAGCGTCTCCGCCATGATTTGCATCAACTTTCGGCTTCAGAAAGCAAATAATCTCGACCTAATTATAAACACATTGTTTTTATTTACAAACCTTCTATAATATCAGCAAATTACATACCTACTACCTACATCTAGACCAGTTTTTATAACTAAAATGATATACTACCTCCTTTAGGACAGGTGGTAGATATTTATGTTACCTGTGCCATAATTTCAATGATAGAAACAATGGGGAATCGGAAGCTGCCATTGTTCAAACTACAATGGCGCGTCTCATTACTCAACAGCTCGTTAACGTCGCGACCGCCGCAAAACACTAACTTTATCAGTCCCTCACGTCAAATATCTACCGATCTCGAACTATATCTCAGGACACAATGTGAAAATAAGAAAAAAACGCACCAGAACGTTCCCCAGAAGCCAGATGCGTATCGCGCGCCCAAAAAGCAAAATTCGACGATGATATGACGTTTGCGCGTTCCTTTTTCGAAATGCCCGCGAATTGTCAACTGTGGCATAGACAAAGAACGCATTTGAATGCGTCCAAATTTGAATATAAAGGTCGGCAATCGCGTGTCGCCGCCATACATCAAGCTGAGGCTTTAAGTCTTTCGAGCGCTTTTCGGACACAAATAAGCGTCTGAAATTCGACGGGCGCATAATTCGATTTAGTCAAGATTACAGAATATATTATATCATTTATGAACATTTTAAACAAAAGCTATAATATTGAAATCTGCCAGCTTATGTAAAAATAGAACTGAAGTTTATGTTATGAATTGAAAAAATAACATTAACGCGTAGGTTTAAATAAATTTTCTTCATATATGTACCTACCTATAGTCATAGAAAATGATGCACTAAACCTAGCTCTCATACCTTCTACCTCATGCGTGCTGTCAACAGTTATGTAAATTAACTAAAGAGGTAGAAGGTAATTTAGAATATTTATAGCGTGTAAACGTCGATATTAAAGCGGTCTCACCCACGACACAGTCCGAAACGACCATATTTCACTGGTCCACAATTACAACCATTAAACAGGACGCAACTCTTTGATAGTTATTTCTTTTTTTTTTCAAACCGAACTTATTAGGAGTCTGTGGCGTTAATGATGACAGATGATCCTGGCTTAATGTTGATGTTCCTACTCCGGAGTTAACCCGATCTTTTAGTTATTAAAAATAAAAATTATGGTTCGGGATTTTTTTAATTACATGAATGGTATGGCAATTGAATGATATTTAAATTATTGTTATTATTTAATAAACTATGCATTTGATGTTTTTTTCCCAATTAATAGGCTTTAGATAGCTTATGTTAATTTAAAGTGAATCGATTTTAAAGCACCATGATGGGATATTCGTCGAATATTGAATACCTATTCAAAAAATAAACCATATAAAACGATACAATGCTATTAACATTTGAATCTCTCGTTTTACTTTAAATTAATGATTTAACTAATTGAATACCTACGCAACAAGAAAATGAAATAAAATGTACACCGTGAAGTAAACTAATTATATTTATCTATTAGCAGGAATACAAAAGTCACAGACAAATGGACGAAGATCGAATCAAACGAAATTTGAATAGAAACTAACGGAAACGTTGTTTTTACCGCGCTTTAATTTAATTTTGGAACGTATGTCCGGCCCCCGTCGCTTTACAAATGGCGTCGATACATCATTGCGATGATATCTCTTTCAAGTTACGGAGCCCGACACGGCCAGCGAATTAATTGTGTATCTAAAAAGGAAAAACGAAGTTTAAATTAGATATTACATAAATTTGATTCCGGCTTGCATGGTAGGTACCTACATTATTTGAAACGACTCTAATTTTGCTCATAAGTCATATTCTCTTTATGTTTCTTGACCATGCCATGATATTATGTATTATAATCACGGATTATAATGAACACAAAAATACTGCTTTAAAAATGCTAAAGTCAATGCAATGTAATGTGTAGGAATAGAAATAGTGATTCCTTATATCTAATGGGGTTAATAAGGTGTTAATTAAATAATGTGAAATTAATACGTAACAACTTTACAAGACGTGTGATTGATAACACAAATATGAATGTTATTATTATTCAATCCGTAAGTTATCCCTTCTAAACTGGAAGCTGAAGACTTATTTATTGACTAGCTGCACCCCGCGGTATCACCCGCGCGCGTGAATGAGTTTTTCCTTTAAATCCTAGAGTGCCTGTGAGAATATCGGTATAATAAATAGCTTAAGTTACTCCTTACAGCTATCTGTCGGTGAAAGTCCTGTTAATATCGGTCCAGCCGTTCCTGAGATAATAGCCGGAACAAATAGACAGACAGATAAAAATTTTAAAAATTATTATTTTGTTAATTATAACGTGTTTACACTGTACATATTAATGTACAGTGTAAACATCCATATGCAATTTAGTAAACATAGGTTATTTCAACATTAATAACACACTCCAATTTTATTGTTGGAATAGATGAAATAACTCGAGAAATGTAACGCCTACGGGTTCTTAGGTAAATGGTAATAAGAAGATATATGCTTTTTGTTAATAGTAGGAGTAAACTTTCTTTGCATTAATTATATTTTATGTCTCTTTGTTAACGCAAATAAGTAAAATTAATAACCAGAAATTCTTTATAATATATAAACAAAATGAATTAACAAATATATTATATTATTCTTACCCATATTTACTTTCTAAATTGTTTCTGAACGTATCTGTCAAACTACAATGACAGTATGTCCTGACAGTGACAGATGTCAATGTGCAGTTATCACAAACGTCAAAACAAAGTCCTCCGAGTATCGAAGCGCGAACTCGACTTGCATACTAATACCTCCC
This sequence comes from Colias eurytheme, assembly GCF_061535395.1. Taxonomy (NCBI): domain Eukaryota; kingdom Metazoa; phylum Arthropoda; class Insecta; order Lepidoptera; family Pieridae; genus Colias; species Colias eurytheme. The sequence continues at coordinate 9,265,783 of NC_142997.1, read as the reverse complement.
CACCAGCCACCAGCTTTCACCATGGTACTTACAGGTCATAGACTATATACTTAGTTACAGGTTTGCTTAATTACGCGATGTTTACCGCGGAGCTCTGACGCGTCTAACATAACTGTACATTCGACAGGGCACAGCTATGTTCGCGCGAGTGACGTTCTATCCAACACTTTTGTACAATGTTTTAATGGAAAAGGTGACCAGTAGACGGTGGTACGATAGGATGGACGACACAGTGATCCTGGGAGCTCTACCGTTTCAGGGAATGACCAAACAGGTAGCCTATTTCGTATGCTAGGTTAACTTTGGAAACCTACTTTTGGACTACATTACTTAGATTGTTCTAACTGTTTTATTGACTCTGAATTAATTTAAACTTTAAATCAATGAACATGTATTGATGCTGCATCATTTTTATGTCATAACATTGACTTGTAGTTCAAATAACTTAATTTTTAGTGGACTGAACTAAGCATCTTATATTTTTATTTCTGTATTAATTTTTTTTTGCAGTTAATAGAAGAAGAAAACATAAAAGGAGTGGTATCAATGAATGAGACTTATGAACTGAAAATATTCTCCAATGATGCAGAGGTATGTATTCATTTTTAAATATTAATATGATTAGAAAAAAGAAAGTTGTCACACTATGTAAAAGTAAATAAGTTCCACCATGTTACTACATGTGTAACAATAATTTAAATAAATGTGTGCTTTCAGAAATTGATAAGATATTTTCGGTGAGGAAACTAACCAAGAAGGATAGTTCGATTAATTATTTAAAAAAAATGAAAAAATGTTGTGTGGTTTTATGAAACCACGGCAAAAGTGAAACTGTTCGAACGGTTCCGAACACTGCTTTGTGTAGCGCATGTCGCGTGACGGTCGGCTGCCGAGTAGGTATACCTACTCGGCAGCCGCGATACACGCGACATGCGCTACACAGACCAAAAAGTTTGAGACGATGTAATATAAAAGTTTCACTTTAAAAAACTATAAAAATGTAAAAAATTCTGACAATTATTATTTGTTGCGATTTCGTCGACTGCTTCAACAAGGCTTCAACTATATTGCGTTGAAATAATATTATAACGTTAAAATTGAAACGGAGCCCCTGACTCATTCAGTTGAACCAACCTAAATTGCGTTTTGAAGATTACCCAGCAACCACATAACTTGTATATTAACCAAAAATATATACAGAATTATGACTTGAAGTTATATTAATTATTTAAATTGTCACTATCCAAATATAAGTACTTTATAAAGGCATTTGCTTTTGCATTGATCGAACTAGAACTATAAGTAATAATAACATCGTAATTTGAATTTGGTTAATAACTCAGGCCCCGGAATCACAGACACAATAGAAAATGTATTGTGTCGTGGACCAATCGGGCTGTTCGGGCTCAATGGGTTAATGGATAAAAAGGCTTGGAATAAAAAACAAAAAACAGGCGGATTCAAATGAAAACTTAAAAAGGAGTACACTGATTATTTCACTGATTATTAATAACTAGCAATGCCCTGCGGTTTTACCCGCATAGATAGCGATATCGTGACAGTGAAAAGTCTACTATAGGTTTAATTTTTAATCACATGAAAATCACCTTTACCCCGTCCCGCACTACGGCCTGCTCATTGTATTGAACAGTATACCTACTATTTTCTGTAGATTGACACTTTTAAAAATTCGTTATATCTTATGAATGGAATATCCATTTTTTTTCATTTAAAAAGTATTTTGCTGGTATTGAAACAGTCTATAATAAAACATCATTTAATGGGATAAGGATTAATATATGTGTATGGATAACATGGTTTGATTACTGTCGGCACTTCTATTTACTTTGAAAACGTTAAACAGTTTTCTTTTTTACAAAGTAATTACAACAGTTAGCATTGTTATGAAATTTTAATTACAGATTGTAATTTTAAAAGCTATATATTAATTATTAACTGTATTGAAGTCGCAAAAAGGCCATTTGTTTATTCATGTGCTTATAACTGACTTAATTAATGATGTAATACGATAATTATTATAATGCTTTATAAATTGCCTTCATTATTGCCATGCGCAAGATGCAATGACATATGTTCGTCATTATGGTTGGCCTGGTTCTATTTATTACATTTACATGTAATCCAAAATGGATGGAAATTAATTCAACTGCTGCTTCCCGGATGGATATATTCAATCGAATGAAAAAAATCAGGCTTGCAGCATGCACAAATTTTGAAAATTCGGGCAGATAAAATAGATGAGATTGTATGTGCGGGGATTGCTAATCCTGAAACCGATCCAGACCGACATTATCTTGTAATGAATATGATTCATGGACCGTGTGCAAAACTTAGTTTAATGAAATAATTTTTCTCTGACACGTGTATGGAGTAAGTAATTAAGTATCTAATTATTGTTTTTTTTTATTCTATTTACCTATACCTATGTGTTATTCATCGAAATAAAATGCTGTTATATACAGGGTGTAATCGTTAAGTGTGCACAGGCGACCGTAATTATTACAGATATAAGAAAAAACTTTAAACTGATATAGAAAGTACTTAACCTAATGAGTAAAATGGCCATAATAAATTTATAAAAATAAAACGAAAAATATCTAAAAAATTAACTTAAAACCCTCCCATACATTTAGTATGAGATACAAATATGTATCCCATGTACATTTAATATGAAAGATTTTAGCTTTTTCTTTCTTTTTTTGGTTTTCTGCTTTAATTACTTCGCAAATTTGAAGGGAAGTTCATTTAGAAACTAAATAGAGCTCCTTATTGTATTGCACAATGAGGACATCACTTCGAAAATCTGCTATGAATACAAAATGTATGGGAAATAAAATGTATGGGAGCGTTTAAAGTAACATTTTTGGATATTTCTCGTTTTATTTTTAAAAATTTATTATGGCCATTTTACTCATTAGGTTATGTACTTTCGATATCAGTTTAAAGTTTTTTGATATCTGCAATAGTTACGGAATAATCGATTGTACCCTGTGTAAAGTTTTATTTTGTATCATTGTCCATTCATCAAAGCCTAAATTAGTTCCAAGCCCAATAGCCCAAAGGTAACACGACATTTAGTTTCTGTGATGTGCACGACATTCATTGACTGGGCGGTACGAAGTTCGCCGGGCCAGCTAGTATCAAATAAAGAGTAAGATGTAGCCATAGCTCAGAAACTACTGAACTAATATTGGTCAAATTGTACACACCGTTTATGAATTTTCTTCCAACTTGAGGCATTATTTTGTTCTATATAAGAAAAGCTAATTATCCTGGTTTTTCTACAGTAATAATACTAGCAGGAGCCCTCGACTTCCCTCGCATGTTATCCGGATAAAAAGAAACCTATGTGCTTATCCAGACCAATTTTGCATATCTCTGTAACAAATTTCATACAGATCGGATGAGCTGTTTTTGAATAGTTTCGTAGAACAGTAACAAACATTCCCATTTATTATTTTGAATAGGATAGTAGGATTATGTTAATTAATTAAATATTATTTGGTAATTGTTCTGTAAAGCCACGTCGCCTCACGACTCCCATATCACGATAGAAACACGCGACGAAGTTATTGCATTTCAAATTTTATAACCGCTGTTATTATGTTGATAAGAAAAAATTGTAAAATAGTTTTTTTTTTTCGAATTTTTTGTAAAATTTATTCCATCAGATTCAAGTTATCATAAATGTAAATATGTTTGCAATTTTGTTGTATGTTGCAATGTCGCCTTCATAATTTAATTTGCTCATCAATTTAAATCGAGTTAAAATCTATCTCAGTGCCATATTTCATCAGTTGTTTTGCTAGAAAGAGTAACAAACGTTCTTAACCCTCAAACTCTTGCGTTTACAGTACATGTAGTATAAATGTAAAAAAACGGTTTTATTGGCATACTAGCTGGCCCGGCGAACTTCGTACCGCCCAGTCAATGAATGTCGTGTTACCTTTGGGCTATTGGGCTTGGAACTAATTTAGGCTTTGATGAATGGAATACAATGCTACAAAATAAATATAGATATATATGATGAAGGTTGCCTGGCAGAGATGGCTTTGAGCCATAAGGCCGCCGTTTGTACATTTTAAATGGTTTTGTTTTATGTACTTTCATTGTAATATTTTGTACAATAAAGAGTAAATAAATAAATAAAATAAATAAATATATAACGACATTTTATTTCGATGAATAACACATAGTTATAGGTGATAAGAATAAAAAAAAACAATAATTAGATACTTAATTACTTAATCTTACACGTGCCAGAGAAAAATTATTGAATTAAAATACGTTTTGCAGCCTGGGATGCACTCGGATTAACTCTTTTCATTCTTTATCATCGTATTCTAAAAGGGAATATTCTAAAAGCGAATCGTTATACATTTTTTTGGCACTGTGGCGTTATGGCATTATTGTCAACTACTCCTATTTATATAAAACAAGCAAACCGGGCGAACTCCGTTTCGCCACCAGAGACACCTTTTCTTTGCTATAAACCTCACGGCGCCCGAGACCTTTCTAATGAATGCAAAACCGTGGAAATCGGTCGGTGCGTACCTACTGCGTTCTGGAGTTATAGCGTCAGGAAGGAAAACCCGACTTATTTTTATATAGATATATATAGTAGATAAACTACTTAAGTTACACACCTATCTATATCATCATTTAAGAACATCTAAAATTATCCCAATTGTCATTCTAATAATCTATTGTAAAGTTCAACACGAGTTTTTGTAATGTTAATTCGAATATTTTTCAAATTTGCATCAGTATAATATGTCTTATCCTGACTCCCATCTTGTTATGATGTTACTAGAATAATCCTTGCACGATATTTATGTCAATGATACTTAGTCTTCTACGGCATTGCTTATATTCGAACTGTTTTGGTTTCTTTATGTTTTAAAACGGTTGCGCCGCGACCGTTATATTGAAATTCATGTTTAGACCTAGGCTTCAAACTATCTAGATATTTAGACAACCTAGCAAGCTAAACGTCAAAGTCGTTGCTTTAGAAAAATAAAAGAACATTTTGTCACACCCCGGACACTCCATACAAAATGATCGTTTTGACAGTCACACTGTAGAGACTGCAAATGTGTGTGTTAACGCTTTATGGTTGGCACATTTGTGACTAGCGTAAAAAAAAATTCGCTTTTTTCTGATGAAATACATCCGTAAACAGCACAATATCTAACCATTTTCTACGAAAAACGATAATCACAAATCCAAAATAATAAAATTACTTTAAGTCAATTTTATTAATGTTGTCAATCTTCGTTGCGTATCGTCCTTGCAGAAAAATATGGCCCATTTTATGTCTGATCGCGAGGGGGTGAGGTAAGTTTAATTTTGGCGGGAGGCGGAGAGTGTCCGTTCTGTAGCGTTTAGCTACTATTATGTATTCTGTGATTTTGTGATAAAAAAAAATTAACTGACCGTTAGATGATCTCAATCCGTAGCTAGCTCAAAAATACTAGTTTTTATTTTTAATACCTACTTATATAGATTATTTATTTTTATAGAAATGGCGGGAACACGGCGTCGAATTTTTGCAGCTAGCAACAACTGATATATTTGAAGCTCCGGATCAAGAGAAATTGTTCGAGGGTGTCCGTTTTATTAATAGGTAAGTTTAACAGATTATAATTTTTGAAGTGGAACTATCATATCATGGAGTAAGGCGACAATTTTGTCAATTATTGCCAAAGAAGTTTCACTTCTGACACGTGTGCTCGGCACACACGCTCTTCTTTTTTGTTTAGAATTTTCTTTGTGTTCGATGCATTTCTTATCCGTTTCACTGATTGAATTTTTTAAGACCAAGGAAATAGTAGTCCTTTTAATAACTAATAAAATATATAATCCTACTATACATACGCAAAAATTATTAATGAATCCTGCTTCATAATCCAATTTATACTGTTCCTATTCCTTTACTTATTATTTATTAAAGTTTCTTGCCTATTCTTCTCCGTAGATACTTCTTTCCGAATCGGTGGTAAATGTTAAACGTATGTAATGACGATTCAAAATTGCTTCTAGAAGAAGTCTAATTGAAAAAATTATATAGTTTTGTTAACAATAACAACACATTGCAGATTCCTTCCTCTAAACAGTAAGCTCCAAGGGCTAGAAGATAAAGGGCGGCAACCGAACTGTGGTACTGTGTATGTTCACTGTAAAGCGGGTAGGACGAGAAGTGCCACACTCGTGGGATGTTACCTTATGATGGTGAGTGTTGCTATTACACAGTATATATTAAACAGTACATACAATATACATAAATTAATAGATTATTATAATTCAACAATAAAAGGAGAACATGTGTTTGCATTTCATGCTTGGAATTGGAAGTTGTTATTGTTATTGTGAATCAGTTTGTTTTCTAAAGATTTATCTACAGAAGTCTACACAGAAATAAAAAAGTTTTCGCGATTATGTGTACCTGTAAAAAAATAAAACTATAGTTAATATAAAATGGACTGGTAAAATCAGCCTATATAATGTTGTATACGATTTAAATTCTATTGAATTATACTTATCTGATCATGATTAACTAAATTTCAGCGAAACGGCTGGACACCAAAAGAGGCGGTTGAGTACATGAGATCGAGACGGCCACACATACTTCTACACACAAAGCAGTGGCAGGCGCTAGACATCTTCCACAGAAACCATTGCTCTAAATCCTGCTAGTTAGCAAAATATAGATTAAATAACCAATATAGATATACTTCGTGAATGTGAAAAAATTGAGATAAAAAATTTAACAAAAAATATTTAATGAATATGTTTACCATCTCTGACAAAGTTACATGAGTAATTTTTATTAGATTTTTTTGCAATTTTGAATATGCGTAGAATGAAATATATGAGATACTTATCTGAAAATAAACAATATTTAATTTATTGTTAGTTACTTATTTATTAAATGTAAAAAAAATAAAAATACAATGCGTATTTTTAGAGGTATATTTGCGAATAACACGGGTCAGCATTAAAAACGTTTTTATGTAAAGATGCAGTTTATCTTTTCATTTTAACTAAGTATTGAAGGTTATAAATTTTTCTTTTTGCTGTACACACAAAATACAAAGATAATAAATTTTTATATAGATTTTTTATTAGGTTACTGTAGTAATACTATCGCAATAAACTTGCATTTATACCACAAATACCTATATTTAAAATATAATTTCATCTAATAATTATATTTTTATAGTTCAAGAGTATTGGCGTAGGTAGAATAAATTATATCATAAAACGTGAGTTGTTAAATTGAATATTATGATTGCTATTGACATGTAAATAAATGTTATTTTAAACATATTGAGTTTTTTATTTTACGTGACTTTTTTCCTAATATAGGTACTAAATCCTTATGAAGGCAAGCAATCTTATAAAATATAACTCTCATGTTGTCTACCTTGGCACCGATGCTAAATAAACATATACTAGCAAAGGTTTTATTAGATACTTGAGGTCAAATGAATTATGGATTAAATACAGCACTGAATACATAAAAAAAAGGCCTGTGGCACTCGGGGACTGCCGCGGTAAAGCTATTGCATGCTATGCCTTCAAGCCACACCTCCGTGCCCGTCGGAGGTGGGAGCGTGTGGTTTTTTCGTTACGGAATTTCTGGATTCGGTCCCCGCGCTATAGCAGCTATGCAATAGCTTAACATAAAAATATGTCAATCCCATTATGGAGAAACTATTACTTTCCAGAATTTGATCCTTATTAATTTATTAGAGGCATACATCTGTTCTGTGGGCACCATCAATTGATATAATGGTATTTTTTTATTGATGGCAATGGTTACCATTTACTAAAAATGTTTAAGACGAGGCTCCCTAACATCATTTCTGGCACTGAGAGACGGTACTAGACGCTAATACAGCCGCTAATAATAAAGTTGAATATCGCGTGCGCTCTTTGATCGCGTTCGAGCTCGAAAAGTAAGTCTCAATTCTTATTTCGTTTATAACTAAATTAATAATTGATCTAGAGAAGAAACATCTTGGCATTCGATAGTAAACTCTATTTTCTTACTGTTAACATTTATTTTAAACATAAAGTCCTTAAAAAAGGCATAATTTTTGAATAAAAAACGAATCGAGCGAAAATGTTACAATTACGTAACTGTCTTGTACATCGAAAGAAAAAGACCCAATAAATCATATACTAAAGTTTCATTTTGATTGTATGTGTGCCTGTTTCAGAATATGCAAATTCACATAAAATTTAGGCAGCCTCCCCTTAATGTCCTGGAGAAAATATCTAGACTTACACTTCGCCATAACACGGCATATTCAATATTTAATTAGGGAACCAAAGAAACAATATTCAACTATTAACATATTTATTACACTATCAATAAATTAAAACAAGATACATACGGCATGCTTAATCCATTTTAAAATGAATAATACCAAAAAATACTGTCGCACATTCAATTTTCATCATTTTATAACAAACGAAATCTATTTTATTAATTTTGCGTTAAGTACTGTAATTTTACAGACCGTTTAGATCACAATAAGGCGAAAACAAATCTCAAAACTTTCATTGAACTAATCATTTTACACTTCAGACGTTGGTCAATTTAAAGGCAATTTTTATAGTCAATACATAAGAACTAAAAATGTATCGTTGGGATAATAAATGAACTACACATTTGTACTATATTTAAATACAAGATGACTGCAATAAAACTAAAAAATTTACTTATTCTCAGTCAAAATGTGACAGCTGCAGCACCAGGGGGTTATTGCCATGTTGTCTTATAGCAGTATTATTTTCAATGTGGGAAAAAGACGGCGCTATCAACCTATATTCCACACTGGAAGCAATACTGCTTTAAGACATCGGTACATGCACAACACAAAGTTGCCATTGTAGAAAATCAACCAACATCCAAGTTATGGTTTTACGCGCTTTGCTTAGCTTTAACCGCCCAGAATTGTTTGACCGCGTTGACGAGACCAACATCATTGCTGATGAGGTAGAAAAGACCTCCGAGGGTCGCGATAGAGATAATATAAACTAGAGCTATCGCAATTTTGGGGATAAGTGGTCCGAACATGGATGCGCGCACGTAGTCAACGGCGATTGCCTCCAGACCCCTGGAATGACACAAATATATGTGAGAAATATGCTTAAAAGTCCTATCCTGCCCAATAAAAACAATGTCTAATTTGTAACTTAGCAACACTTTAAACTAAGAAAGTAATACACATAAACATAGTTAAATATACATGACACTGAGATCCAATATTTCCAAAATGTAAACACGGTAGTATAGTATTAGTAGTACAGTATATTGGAATAAAACAACCTCCGTCGTAATGGTCCGTGTAAACTACGCAAAACTAGTTCCAAGTTCTATGATAAATACTACTTTTACAAATAATACAATAGGAGTAACATATATTAAATACGCATTTTCTTTGTGTACACTTTGTGACTCTATGAAGATATTTTCCCAAGATTTATTATCACGTTATATGTATTTATGTCTTATACTACATTATATAAGGCTACACTACTTATTTTCTTCTGCTGTTCATTATTTAAAATAACAATGAATATATAACACAATTTCTACTACAATTCACTTATCAAACGAACCGCAGGCTTTCGCATATTGCGCCAAATACGCCAAAAAGCCCTGCACAGGCCGATATCATTGAAGATCAGGTAGAAAAGACCGCCCAGTTGGAGTACGGTAAGGAAGTAGACCACACCCATCGCTACTTTGGGGATCATGAGACCGAATAGCAAGACTCGTACGTACTCTACCACCATGGCTTCGAGACCCCTGGGTTAGGATTACAATGATATAAGTAAAAAGATGTAGGTTATTAGCGCTCCAGAGTAGCAAATCGCTCAAAATGTGGCAAAAAAAAAACAACAGAAGTAAAATGTTACCAATTATTTTTAATTTATTTTTTCCACTAAACTTATATTTGAATCATGCCAACTAAAAAATAAAAATAAATAAAAAAAATTTAATTCATTAAAAATGTCCTGTCCAGGATTTTCCCAGTCAACCCATTTTTAATACATTTTTTAATAGACTAAATTAATTATAAAATTGGTCTCATTCTATTATCACGCCGTTGAATTTCGCCTTATGTTCGGATCTTAGACCACTATGTACACCTCTTTACTTGTAATATCATTACGGGATTAAAGGAAGTGAACCAAAATAGGATGGGAATATGTTAGGAATACAGTTTCCCTTTTCAATGTGCTAAAGTTAAAATTTCATTGCACTTATGTTAATTTTTTTCATACAAAATTTTATCTATAATGTAAATACAACATATAGAGAACTGATCAAAAACAAATGATATCAAAAGTTTATGTGGTTTTGTTTCCTTTTTTTTTAATAATGTGGTTTTTATCATACTATTTGTATAATATTGATGTGCCGTTATAAATATGTAGCATAATTTTTTAATACAACATTTGTAAAATACTTTTAATCTATACTAATATTATAAAGAGGAAAGGTTTGTATGTATGTATGTATGTATGTATGGTTTTCACGCATAAACTACTGGACCAATTTTGATGAAATTTGGCACAGATAATCTTTAGACCCTGAGAAAGAACATAGGCTACCTTTTATTGCGAAATATGTACCTGGGCGATGCCGGGGCGGACCGCTAGTGATTAAATAAACTCACCAAAAGCTATGGGCCGTTATAAGAATAGCCAGTGCGGAGTCGAAAATCTTATTAGGCATCATCAGGCAAATCGGGATTAGGGGCACCAGTGCTGCAGACGTCACTTTCTCAATCACCCACATTTTTGAGTGGTCGTGAGCTTTTTCCTCCGAAAGACGCGCCGGCGACGTCTTGAATTGTCTTACCTGTAATAATAATGGTGGTTATAATTTAACATTACTACATAGCATATAGCAAAGTCGCTTCCCACGTCTGTCCTAATATATGTATGTATGTATGCTTAGATCTTTAAAACGACACAACAGATTTTGACACAGATTTTTTAAATAGATAGAGTGAATGAAGAGGAAGGTTTTAGTTAGACAAAGCAGGCGATGTCGCCGGCTGAAAGCAAGAATATAATATATATTTATATTATGATACATACATATTCAGATACACACAATCTCATCTTATCTCATTTTTTTCTACATTTCTTTATAAATCCCTGCTGCAATATGTTATATGACCAATCCTATTATCGTAATCCTAATTTAAATTAGGTATGTTATAATTACGTAACTCAGGAAATAAAACAGGACTTTTATTTTGTTGCCTAGTTTCGATTTTTTTGTATATAGCAGATTTTGGGTAATAAAGAGTTTACTGTAAGTAATTATGTTTAAATTTTCACCAAACGATTTCACAAATACATTTATTGAAACTGCTAAATGTCTATATATAATGAGTATCGCTAAGTCTCGGTTTAACTACTTAAAACAAAATTTTAACTTTCCTTTAATATTTCCTCTTTATTTATGAACTTGCTTTGCGCCCATGGCTTCACCCGCGTTTTCAACAATTTCCGGGATAAAACCTATCTTATGTGTTAATCCAAGTTACCCTCTATATGTATGCTAAATTTCATTGTAATTGGTTCAGTAGTATTTGCGTGAAAGAGTAACAAACATACACACATCCCCACAAACTTTCATGTTTATAATATTAGTAGGGAGCAGGATTAAATTATTTCCTCAACAAATATGTGTGTATCAATGATTCATAATCAATAGTCACTAACTAATGGTAACTTTATGATATAATAATTTGATATTTAATAAATGTTTTTAGTTTTGCGTTAAATGTAATATAAATTGTTAAAAATGGTGTAAAAGCTACTTCTATTTGCCCATAAGATTTTCTTTTAACATTAGTTATAGGAACAGAAATTAAAACTACAGAATAGTGAATACTTACAGCATTTAAAATGCTACCATCAGGTTTGAGCAGTGAATTCTGCAGTGCCAATACACTTGGCGTCATCCCTTGTGTTACGGCTGGCTTCAGGGCTTGTTGCGTGGATAGCCTCATAATGTGCTGCGAAAACATTCGACTGCTGCATGCTGAAATAGATAAAACAAAACTATTTAATCAAAATGTCATAACAGATGGTCAATGTTGAAATGTAATTTTAGTAATGTGTTACATGTTATTGTTATCATAATGTATTTCTTTCTGTGTTGCGACTATTTAAAAGCGCATATAAAATAGATCTGGTTGAATAAATGATTTGGTTACAAGGTTAGGTTATAAGTTACCAACAAATATTATGGTTTTGAATCGTAACTACTACTTATTATCCGACACTATGAAATGGCTATGTATGGCTATTTTGTATACCTTATCAATGCATGCATGAACAAATGATAATATTAATGAAAGTACCCTATTGATCCAGAACAATAACAATTATTATGTAATATAAAAAATGCATAACTCCAACTTTTCCACTCACCTGGCGCACGGAGAAATACTGATAATGCCATTATGAGGTTATCGGATATTGCAACCTATAAATTAGATTTAAATAATATTATAACAAAAAGGTGCTGTAAAATGGAAATTCGAAATTCACAAAAATCGAGTCGTAACACGAAAACAGTTTAGCAATATTGTCAAATGCCAAAGCCCAATTGCCAAATGCCAAGTGATGTGACGTTGAATTGACAATTGAAAGCATAATCTCTACGATAATCTCCCTAAAGTGATGCAGCACCACCACAGATCACCACAGAATACGAAACACACTGAAAAATTATTATATAGGTACCTGATGATGAAATTAATTGTCCTACGCTGAAAATTTAAATGAAAATCTAATTATAACAAAAATAAATGGTTTAAAAGAAATTTTATTCAATATTGATACATTTTATTGTATAGCAATTTTAGTTGCTGGTAAAAGTGCATATTATTTGGTAACACTGAGCAATGACAATTCAATATTCATTTTGTGTTTTGTGTGCAGTGTTGGTTGTTTTCAAGAAATAAGTAATTTATCCAGTAAACATTAAACTTATTTTATAACAAAACTCTCAATGGCGACTACATTAGAAGATAAATCTATTTGGGACGATGGAGAGGAAGCGCTCAGCGAGGAAGTATTACGAATGCCAACAGATGAAATTATCAGCCGGACTCGATTATTGGACAATGAAATTAAAATCATGAAGAGCGAAGTTATGAGGATTTCACACGAACTGCAGGCACAAAATGACAAAATTAAAGAGAATACAGAGAAGATAAAAGTGAACAAGACACTGCCATACCTCGTATCAAATGTGATTGAACTTTTGGATGTAGACCCACAAGAGGAGGAAGAAGACGGTGCTGTAGTGGACCTGGACTCACAGAGGAAGGGTAAATGCGCAGTAATCAAGACTTCAACACGTCAGACATACTTTCTGCCAGTCATAGGTTTGGTAGATGCTGATAAATTGAAGCCAGGAGATTTGGTTGGTGTGAACAAAGATTCATACCTGATTTTGGAGACACTGCCAGCTGAATATGACGCGAGAGTGAAGGCTATGGAGGTGGATGAGAGACCAACTGAACAATATTCAGATATTGGAGGGTTGGACAAACAAATACAGGTTTTTATTCCTTTTTTTTCATTTTGTTTTATTTGAGAGTTGTATTCGATAATTTCTCTATTAGAAATGTAGGTAAATAATTTTTTATTACATATATAGATATGTTTCTATTATTTATAGAAATACAGTGATTTTAATCTTTCTTTCAGGAACTCATTGAAGCAGTGGTACTCCCAATGACGCACAAGGAAAAGTTTGTGAACCTCGGCATCCATCCACCCAAAGGTGTGCTGCTGTACGGTCCCCCTGGTACCGGCAAGACCCTGCTGGCGAGGGCCTGTGCAGCGCAGACCAAGTCCACCTTCTTGAAGCTCGCTGGTCCTCAGTTGGTGCAGATGTTTATTGGTGAGAAATTTTAATTACTTACAACATGTGGCGACTCTGTGATAATATGAAAAAAGTAGCGTTTGTATGACAATAGTCAATAAATTATCACATTCAGAATCAAGGCTAATTTCTTTCTGTGTGATTTATGTTTATATCAGCTGCATTTGTTGTGAGTGAAAAGTTTTATAACAAAGTTTACTAGCCTTACAACCATGACACCTAATAAGGTCACAAATCAAGACATATTTATGTAGGCTGAGTTTCAAGCAAACTTAACAAAATGAGAGCTCACTTCTCACTGTTATTTGCCACACAATATTTTTACGAATATGTGATATCTAGTTTGTATACAATATAGATTGAGCAAAACATCTATTATTATCTGCTAACAACATTATTCACAATCTCAGGTGATGGTGCAAAGCTCGTCCGCGACGCCTTCGCCCTCGCAAAGGAAAAGGCTCCCGCTATCATCTTCATTGACGAATTAGATGCTATCGGTACCAAGAGATTCGACTCAGAAAAGGCTGGTGACCGTGAAGTGCAGAGAACCATGTTGGAACTGCTGAATCAGCTTGATGGGTTCAGTTCCACTGCTGATATTAAGGTATTAAATTATAGATATTAGCTTACTAATTTACAATAAAAAATAAAATACAATTTTAGTAACAAAACAGACAATGTTAAACAAAGTAATAGTTTGAACAAATAATTAAAATTATACACAATAAGAAAATTTTACTTCTTGCATTATTATAATTAAATCTTCCTTACAGAATTTCTATACATAAAATCTATCACGGCAACAAATTCTGTAACAGCAGAAGTATTTTAATTTCACATTTTAATCTCAAACATATCCATTATAAAGCCAACAAGTTAAATAGATATTTTTTTATTTTCAGGTAATCGCCGCCACAAACAGAGTAGACATTTTGGATCCGGCCCTGCTGCGTTCTGGTCGTCTTGACAGAAAGATTGAGTTCCCACATCCCAATGAAGAGGCAAGAGCGAGAATCATGCAAATTCACTCACGGTATGTTGCTTTTAAATTAAACTACATGCAAGTAATAAACCTCTTAAACATGTTATTAATTGGTAGAAGAATATCAGCTTGCTGTATACTTAATACTTACGCACAACATTTTTAAGCTATTGCATAGCTTCTATCGCGGGCGCGGGCTTGAGCGCGGGGACCGAATCCAGAAATTTAGTAACGAAAAACCTCACGCTCCCCACTCCGACGGGCGCGGAGGTGTGGCTTGAAGGCATAGCATGCAATAGCTTTACCGCGGCAGTCCCCGAGTGCCACACGTCTTTTTTTTAAATTTATTTAATGTTTCTATATTTCGAAAATTGATGATTTGCTCTATATTATATATCATATTTGTAATTTTTATATTGCTCTCAATAATAAGACAACAGCTACAACATATCTTAATTCTTTTATTGAAGTATGTATATGTTAAATTGATGGTTCACTTAAATTGCACAATCGGAAAATTTACATTTATGTAATGTTTTGAATAATTTCAGTAAAATGAATGTATCACCCGACGTTAACTTCGAAGAGTTATCTCGTTCAACCGATGACTTCAACGGAGCCCAGTGCAAGGCAGTGTGCGTAGAAGCCGGTATGATTGCGCTCCGTCGTTCCGCCACTGCAGTCACTCATGAGGACTTTATGGACGCCATCTTGGAAGTACAGGCTAAGAAAAAGGCCAATCTCAGCTATTATGCTTAGTTTTTAACACATGTAATGGTTAAATAAATATTAATAGTGATATATTTTGTTCTTATTGTATCCTAAACCGACATAAAAAATAAACATAAAATCTTGTACAAACAAAATCATCGATAAAGTTATTGGCTTCACGACCTAGAAATTCGTCACAATGGTTCAGAATATACTAAATTCAATCACTATATACAACAGAATTTCTTAGGAGCATCAGGGAGCACCTTATATTAAAAATTATTTCATAAATACCCGCAACTTATACATGGAATTAACAGCATGTTAGATTGTTGATACCCAACAGCAACAATTTAAGTCAGTTATCGTGGGGTATAAATTTCATAAACCAGCTATGCCGGTGACTTGTTCACGCGTGTGTGAATTAAACAAACATGTTGCTGAGATATTCCTCTATACCTATGTAATAAAAACGTTTTATCGAAATCCATCCAGTAATTTTTATGGTGTGAACCAGTAAAAAGACAGTCTAGTCTTACTATTTACGTGCTATTTACCTACATGTATATTGTATAGATAATTATAGCATTTTTACAACTTAAAGTTTAAACAAAGCGTAGATCTTACAAATAAAACCTTAACATTACTAGTGAAGTCTTAATCCCATTTATATCCTGAATTAATTGATATTTGATTTTTAATTTTTATTTATTTTCATATTATAAAGTATGTAGACTAACCTTTAAAATTTTCATGCATATGCAGCCTTATAAAAACAGCTGATTGACCTGTCATAAAAATTGCGTTCACTAATTCACCAAAGTTACAGCTGATTAAATTTATTTACAATTTATTATTACAAACCTCGTATTTTTTCATAGGGGTCATTTTGAATACTGAACTGAAAGTGAAAATATTATTTGTTTCATAATTAAATTGGTTAAAAATTATAAAACTCAATAAAGCGTTTGATCGCATCCATAAAGTTTCTCGACGCGCGTGTGCTAAATTTGAAACATGAAATTATGATGGATCTATCAAAATTTTAGTTGATATATTTTTGTAAAAAATAGTGTTAATAAACCAAAAAAAATCAGAAATGTAAAATCGTTAGTGTATATTTTATGTTGGCCCGCTTATCACCGGCCGAGAAAATTTGCCAGTAAACGTAAGTAACCTATGTAAAATTTTATATTTGACAAGATTATTGTTTAAACATCTGATTTACCGCATAACGATATTGATTTTTGAATGTTCAACAGTATGCGGCGAAATGCTTTTCGTATAAAACCGTAGCTAATATGACTCGCTTGATATAATTAAATCTATTCAAATATACTTAGTTTAGTTTTTACTGTATATTTATTTGAGATCGTATTTTGTTTATATTTAATTATATATTTATAGCGGGTATATGGAAAATTTATATTATACATATTTTAATGTATTATGGATATGTATTTATGTATTTTATTTGTCTCTCAAAAGTCCACCATGGATCCAGAAGACGAAATCGAGCTACAATATAAGGTACCTGATGATTTTCCCAAAATACACACAAAATGCAACAGCAACCGTCCACACACCAGGTTATTTTTAAAGAGAAATAATTTACGATTTTACTCATCACTCAAATTGAATTCCAAAGGGGTTTGTTTTTTGTTATACACTGAGGAATTTTTTTATCCAAATTAATAGAAAACTGAAAAAAAAAACATTGATTCTCTTTATTCTCATATTGTATAGCTTTGGGATTCAAACCCATTTATTTTACTTTTCTCACCCTTACCTCCAAGTTACATTATGACTGCAGAAGGCACGCTAATTTTCAACTATAGATGTTCACTACTTTGAATATCAAAATCTTCCACTCCATCATTGACTTATAAAGCTTTATCATCTGCTAATATTTAAAAAAATACATATTAAAACTTAAAATATTAGATTTCAATTATTTACATTATTATCTAGTGAAGCGTAGAATCCAATGTTAAGCCAGTCTTTGCTGCTCCAAACTGAGAAGTAAACTTCTCCAAGGCAAATAAGATATTCTAGTGTGTACTGAACTCTGAAATAGTTGTATAGTTCTGTATCATAAAGAAATTTTATCCACATCCTTTGCTTCTTGCTGGTTTGACCTGTCAAAACAAAATAATAAAGAATTTGATAACATAGTTTTGCATAAAAGTATAAATCTTATTAGATTCTGTTAGCCCTTTAAGTGTATTATGCTGGGCACTCACATAAACGGAAAAGAAAGGCAAAAATTTTTACTGAAAATCTTTACCACACTTTTATTAGCTTGTTGAATGTTTATAGGTTTGCATTTAACTCCTTCAGACTCGATTTCGTACTACTTGAAACGGATTTATTTTCATTATAGGAACTGCTACTCCCATTACCTAATTTTTTTTTGTCATGACCTCTTATTCCCAGTTAGTTTGCGCCGTGAATTGAACTGCCTGGCAAATTCATATTATGATTGCAATAACCAGCCATAAAGCAGTGGTGGCTCAGTGGTGAGACCTCGGACTTCAAATCGATAAGTCCGAGGTTCGCACCAGGCGAGGCGAGCGCGCAGGAAATAAATAGATTTTTCAATTTATCTGTGCATGTTGTAACATCACCACTGCTCGAACGGTGAAGGAAAACATCGTGAGGAAACCTACATGTCGAAGAATTAAAAAGTTGTACGACATGTGTCATCCGCCAACACGCACTTGGCCAGCGTGGTGGATTATGGCCTGTACCCCTCATAGGAGGCCCGTGTCCCAGCAGTGGGAACGTATATGTGCTGATGATGGATGATGGAACCAGCCATGGTTAATTATGATATTTGCACCACCAGAGATCAAACTCGCGACTTCAACCAACATGACGTCATATTACTCATAACACCATTCAACATAACTTCATATTACTTGCTCTGTGATAACTTCAGTCATCATGTACGTGCGTTAGAGTGCGGTCGTGCGTGCGTGGATTTATTACGAGCGGAAGGCAATAATAAATTGTTTTGTGTTATGTGAATGTTAGCGATAAATTGTAACAATGGGAAAGGTGTTTTTGTGAGTATTTTTAAAGTAATATTAAGTATTATAATAGACGTGATGAATTAATTGTAAATTTTTAAAAGAATATTTATTTTTACGTGTATGAGATCGAAATTGTAGTTAAGGTCAGGTGGGGTAAGAGGAACATATTTCATTTTCAGTAAAATATTTTGACTGCTAGGAACAACATTTATAGCTTTTTAAGATGTTTGAAACACACAGAACTTACCTTTATGTATTAGCTTCCCGTAGGCTAAATGTAATTACTCTAATAACAGTTCTTACGAAGATATTGACATTAATGTCAAGATTGAGTAATCGTTCCTCTTCCCCCTTACAAGGGGTAAGAGGGACAGTCATTGTATTTCCTAAGATTGGAGTTTGAATTAAAATATTCGTTGCTAAATGTTCGTTAATTTGTAGATAGAATGTCTTTGATCAATATTAG
Source organism: Colias eurytheme (assembly GCF_061535395.1). Classification (NCBI taxonomy): domain Eukaryota; kingdom Metazoa; phylum Arthropoda; class Insecta; order Lepidoptera; family Pieridae; genus Colias; species Colias eurytheme. Next base: position 9,246,629 of record NC_142997.1, on the reverse strand, counting down.
ATCTTAATGTCGATGAAATAAGGTATAATTTGGAATAAAAAACAAGAATACATCAATTCGGGGTAAGAGGGACATACAGGTTCGATCAGGGGTGGCAAACTAAAAAGAAGTCGACTAGTTATAATTCTATTTTTATTTAATCATACATAGTAATGGTAAACAGTCTGTCCCTAACTAGTTTTCCTAGTTAGTTACTCTTTAAAAATAACAATGGCACTATGTGATGAGATCAATATTGCGAATCAGTATTTTAATTCATCTATTAAGAACCTTCTCCTTTTTAAGAAGTCAGTTAAAAATATAAATTATCTTCTTGATCCAAAAGAAATTCTTTGGAATTTCTGGAATTTTGAGACAGGCGAACTTAGCGAAACTTGGCGAATAGTGGTGCTTGCATCACTGTGTTCCGGTTTGGTGGTGAGATGAGGCCCTGAAGTAATTACTGGCACAGGAGGCATAATCCTTTAGGCCAGCAACGCACTTGTGACTCCTCTGGAGTTGCGAATGTCCATGGGCGGCGGAAATCGCTTAACATCAGGTGATCCGTATGCTCGTTTGCCCGCCTATTAAATAAAAAAAAAAAAATATAAAAAAAACACATGAGCGAGAAATTTTTAGTTATAATTTAAAATTGTAATAGGTACAGAACAGTCAGTCACTTCTTTTCATTTTATCCACATATAATTATAAATTAATCAAAATGTTGGTCACCCCTCACACGGGGGAAGAGAAACATATGTTCCTCTTTCACCGTCAATAGTGAGCCTCTTACCCCAGCTATTGTTTTTGAAGTCTAGGATTTTCAAGCGAAAGAAACTCACAATATTTAGTTGTTTCTTAACTAAAATGATTAATAAAAGAAATACTTACAGTTTTCTCCGTGTATCAGGATATTTAAAATATTTCTAGCACACTTTTATCACTAAAATATGGGTTCGCAAAAAAACGAGCGAACTTGGTGTTAGCCGAATTCGCAACTGTCAAATTTGTTTACATTTTTTGTGATGTCTGTGCTACGTAGCGACATCTACTCAAAACCGCTCAAACTAATTCGCCTTCACTTTTTTATCGACGGAAAGTACATAGTCATAAACGCTTCGGTTTACTAGTTATGGTCTCTAGGCCCTCTTCCCCCAGTGACCCTCTTACCCCACCTGACCTTAGGTAGTTAGTTGTTATTTTAATGAAAAAATATATTAAAAATGCGAAAATTGTCCTAAAATTTACGATAGTACATAAAAATTAAATTATATGTATGTAGATTTTAGATAAGTACAAAAAATATATTTTTTCGGGTAACTTTTGTAATAAAGCTTTGAATAAAAATCAGTTGCTATAAAATTTAAAACCGTGTAAATATTTATAAGGATATCCTTATTTTATCTTTATATAAATATCCCATTAATACGACTAACTTTTACCTGTCCAGATACATTTTACAAGTACTAAATGCCTATAATCAATCTCTTAGTTTCCTCAAACAAACTTCAATCAGGCTTGCAGTATTATCGGAACTTGCATCCAGTTTTCCAAACGCGATTTTACACGCATGTTACATTGATAGGCGAAGCGAGTGCGGAAAATTGGTTGCTGCTTATACTTTTCTTTTGCAAATTTTAAATTAAAAAGAAAAACTAGCAATGACTATAAAATATTTCATAATTTATTGAGAACAATCTTTATTTTATAAGGCAGATAAAGTTAATTTCAGGAATTCCTGAAAAACTGTCTGAAAGTCTTTCCTAGATTGTATTATGTATATATTTGACAACAGATGTATACATTAGTATTGCGATTTTTTTATCTTTTTGGACTTGCCTATGCGTGCAGTTTTACTCCGAGAAGAAAGAAATTGTCCCTGAAAATATTAACTTACATTCTCAAAACAACGGAGATTTTCAATTCTCTCGCAATTCTTTTAAATTGTTTGTACATCGATATCTCCATAGATTTTGAACCTATTGATTAACTTATTTAATCGCTACTGCTCTTGTTTCCGCTCCGCTACTCTCAGTTCGTAAATGGAGGAATTAGGGTCGAACCCCTCACGTTATCGATACGTCGATAGTCGTATCCAGGGTAACGCTTAGATGCTATTTTTATTAGCTTCTGTTTAAGGGGTGAATAGGATTATTTAATTAGTGTAGCAAAATTTAAATCAATGGATTAAAATATAAAGATGCGCTTGCTTATAACATATTCTGTAGTAGAAGATAGGCCACCATCTACCAGGCCCCGAAAAATTTCATGATTATTTTCGTGAGCAAAATTCGCGTACAAATTCGCGGGTAGCAACTAGTCACTAGTGACTAATAAACATTCAAATATTACACACGAAATTAACATTCGCAAGGACCGGAACGGCTCGGACCTTACGGATAATTTTATTCGTATTTTTACCGTAGATATAATCTTGATAATTCGAGCATAAATTACTTTAGAAAGTTTCATACATAAAGGTTAGCATTTAAACTTTTTTTCTTGGTCTTTAAGGTTGATGTTCCGACCGTCCCTCCATACATTTTTGATTACCTCTAAACACTTAACACAGACACTATTTCTTTAAAACTAATCATTTTATCACTTCTCTATAATGAAATGTGTGCGCGTTCGACCTTTTTAATCAATAATTTACAATATTTACTTAGAAAAACAACAGTAAAATACCGGAAAAATTTGACACTTCTACAGTAGTGTGCGTGACTTTTGCCAAGCGAAACACGACATAAAGCACGACATCTAGCGCATAGACTATATACTTATTACAGATCTAGCGCGTCAATGTCTAAACGAAAGGCGATGTTTAGACATTGACGCGCTAGATGTCGTGCATTCGCGTTCGTTATCTTATACATAATGAGCATAATTCTAATAAATCAAAGTTCTGAGTAAAAATTGAGTAATTTCATTTCCAATCGTTCAAAGAAAATAACAATAAAATAAAATAAAACTAATGACCTTAGAAACTATGTTTTTTTTTGTAAACAAACTCATTATTGTTCGTCCGTCGTAGGTCTGTAAACTGTATTGTACACTGAAGGTAAATGGTACTGTAGGTACTTTAGTTCGGCGTCGTCGTCGGCTTGATTCTTGATTTCATTGACACGCGCTATATGATTTGCGCGCGGAATTTCTTGTGTTGTGAATTTATTTTTGTATGCTATGCATTTTAATTGATTCAAATTGCAATGTTTCTCTAGTATGCATTTGAGACTATATTGTAAATTGTAATAATTGATCGTGGGTATAGTAATTAATTATTCTAATAACGCAATTAGTAATATATGTATTTTCGGTGGGATTCAAAACAAAAAATTGGCCCGTGATTTTTATGAAATTTCACCACATTGCAAATCACATCAATCATAGTTCATACACATGTATGACGAAAGTGATTAGTATTGTGGCTAACATTGACTCATCAGTTCATCCCTGAAACCAGTGATAAATCAGTACCTATATCATATTGTGTTTGAATATTTTTAAACAATGATATAAGTATACAATTATTATAAATCGGTAAACTATCAAAGTAATCACAAACTTGCAAACATTGGTAAAATGTCCAGTAGTTTATGAGCCTATTCATTACAATCAAACAAACAAACAAAGTTTTCCTCTTTTAGTCCGTTTTCTTATGGGCATGCTTGTATGGAAAGGTATACATTTTTGAGTAAAGCAATGCCATTTGGTACGAATGTTGTACTCGGCCACCTAAGCCCAAATCGCCTGGTAGCCAGCGTCTACTCCCCGGCAGAAGGGAGGGAGGGGGGGTTATAGAACAGAGCGCCCGGCGCTCGGAAAAAAAATTCTGGTGGATTCATTTGGCCCTTTGAGTCGAGTTTGGTGTCGTTATCAGGTAACTAGATGATGCCCGATTCATTCCCCATACCAGTTTTTTAGGGTTCCCTAGCAAAATATGTCACAATCTTTAAAATAATAAACTTTTGGCAGTGGCAAAATCCAAACAAACCAGTATATTTTTATATTTTTGTATGAAACTTGGTTTATAAAAAAATACTGTCTGAAAGGCCATTTCATGCAGATTATAAAAACATCAACATGTAACATATATCTTACCATTATCAATGTGAAATAAATTATAGAAAGTACAGGAACGTTCGTCAGCGCAGCGTAGGGGACGGCTAATAGACCCGAAAAATAAGCAATAACATAAAACAAAAACCAATCAAGTGCGAATCTGACTCGCCCATCGAGTGTTTCGTACTTATTTGTCCTATACCATGTTATCTTGTCTGGTAGGACCTGGTTAACTGATACACACACACTTTCGTCTTTATAATATTAGTGTGATTTTTAATCATCTTTAAATTATAAATGAAGTCAGGTAACATTGTTAAAAATAAAGATATATAATAATAGAACGTTTTTGTTTTAATAATAATGACAACCACCTCCACAATTACATAATTCGGTACATTTGAGCTGGCGTATAAAACACTTCAATCTGGAATTGCAAGATTTTACGCACCGACATCTTATCAATTCAAAGCTTCTCTTTTCTTTTTATTTCAGATGGGCAAAGAATATTTTGATTTTTTAGGTCCCTACATATATACAGCCTGTAAAACTGCCCTTAAGGTGTGTTGTTTAAGCCTTAAGGGCAGCTTCTGTGGGAGGCAAATTTTCGATTTGCCTGTCCGTTTTTGTTAAAAATTTGTTTGCGACCCTCATTTACTGTCACAGCGGGGTACAATGTGAAAAACAAACATGCACTTATAATAATTATAAAAAAATATAAGTTCTGGATAAGAGTATCCTTAAAATATTGTGACCGTCCTTACCTATCATGCATTGTAATCACAAACTTTTCAATTTCACTGTCTGCATATTTGCCACTGTAAAGTGCTTCAAATCCTCGTGTGCTATTCGGATATGCCTTCCATACCTCAAATGCATGTGTACCTATAGTTTTTTTAGACCTTCAAGCTTTGGAACACACGATATAGTAGTAGTAGCCAAAATAATGTTAAGAACAGTCGACAGATATGGCTAGTACAGAATATCATGTATTCCAAGCTAGAAGGTCTAAAAAAACTATAGGTACACATGCATTTGAGGTATGGAAGGCATATCCGAATAGCACACGAGGATTTGAAGCACTTTACAGTGGCAAATATGCAGACAGTGAAATTGAAAAGTTTGTGATTACAATGCATGATAGGTAAGGACGGTCACGATATCTTAAGGATACTCTTATCCAGAACTTATATTTTTTTATAATTATTATAAATACATGTTTATTTTTCACATTGTAGGTACCCCGCTGTGACAGTAAATGAGGGTCGCAAACAAATTTTTAACAAAAACGGACAGGCAAATCGAAAATTTGCCTCCCACAGAAGCTGCCCTTAAGGCTTAAACAACACACCTTAAGGGCAGTTTTACAGGCTGTATAATATATTTAGGGACCTAAAAAATCAAAATATTCCTTGCCCATCTGAAATAAAAAGAAAAGAGAAGCTTTGAATTGATAAGATGTCGGTGCGTAAAATCTTGCAATTCCAGATTGAAGTGTTTTATACGCCAGCTCAAATGTACCGAATTATGTAATTGTGGAGGTGGTTGTCATTATTATTAATACAAAAACGTTCTATTATTATATATCTTTATTTTTAACAATGTTACCTGACTTCATTTATAATTTAAAGATGATTAAAAATCACACTAATATTATAAAGACGAAAGTGTGTGTGTATCAGTTAACCAGGTCCTACCAGACAAGATAACATGGTATAGGACAAATAAGTACGAAACACTCGATGGGCGATTCAGACTCGCACTTGACTGGTTTTTGTTTTATGTTATTGCTTATTTTTCGGGTCTATTAGCCGTCCCCTACGCTGCGCTGACGAACGTTCCTGTACTTTCTATAATTTATTTCACATTGATAATGGTAAGATATATGTTACATGTTAATGTTTTTATAATCTGCATGAAATGGCCTTTCAGACAGTATTTTTTTATAAACCAAGTTTTATACAAAAATATAAAAATATACTGGTTTGTTTGGATTTTGCCACTGCCAAAAGTTTATTATTTTAAAGATTGTGACATATTTTGCTAGGGAACCCTAAAAAACTGGTATGGGGAATGAATCGGGCATCATCTAGTTACCTGATAACGACACCAAACTCGACTCAAAGGACCAAATGAATCCGCCAGAATTTTTTTTCCGAGCGCCGGGCGCTCTGTTCTATAACCCCCCCTCCCTCCCTTCTGCCGGGGAGTAGACACTGGCTACCAGGCGATTTGGGCTTAGGTGGACGAGTACAACATTCGTACCAAATGGCATTGCTTTACTCAAAAATGTATACCTTTTCCCATAAGAAAACGGACTATTTATAATATTAGTGTAGACAAACACTATGAATACGATCACGTATGCAAATTCGGGGATTTTCTAATTATTGCTAAATAATAATTGAATTCGTTTTGAAATACTCTATAATTTTTAGTGTATAAATAGACATTTATAATGTGGTGCTCATTTTTTTGAACTGCTAACGCTATTGTAGGTACCTATTTTCGTTGTTTTATTTCAAGTGAACACGGCCATACAATTTTGTCACGAGCCGCCTATGATTGTAGGTACTTTTGTTAGGCTCCTTCGTCGTCCGCGTCGGCTCGAAAGTTCTTGATTTCATTGTCACGCGCTATGATTTGCGCGCGGATTTTCTTGTGTTGTGAATTTATTTTTGTATTATTATTATTTTTTATTTTTTTTTTTATTTTATTGATTCAAATAAAATATTTCACTAGTATGCATTTGAGACTATATTGTATTATGTATAATTTATCGTAGGTATAGTTATTCTTATAACGCAGTTATATTTTCGGTGGGACAATTTGACCCGTGATTTTTCTGAAATATCACCACGTTGCAAATCACATCAATCATACACACGTATGACGAAAGTATAGTGGCTATAATTGACTCATCAGTTCATCACTGAAACCAGTGATAAATCAGTATATCATATTTTATTGTGTTTGAATATTTTTTAAACAACGATATTACATACAATATTATTATAAATCGGTAAACTACCAAAGTACTTCCGAATTTTCAGACAGACAAACAAGTAGTTTGAACACGCAGTTTTCTTATACTAGTAGCAAAAATCAAAACCATAATATTATGTTTACCTACTATATTTTACTAAAAGTCGAGTGCGTCGAAATCGTAAATAATAATATGTTTTTCACCTTCCTGGTTATTTTCCCATAGTAAATAGTGTTTTAGGTTTGTTGTTGTAGGTAGGAATAATTATAATTATTCTTACATGTTGGTTATGAAATGTATATTGAAATAATTTACTTTTACAAATCATTAGTGATATTAGTTTTGAGTGAAAATGCTTGGATCAGCATAATATTATATGGTACTTCAAATACATGTTTTGATAAAAAAACAATAGTGTAATAAAATAAAACTGCGTTTTATTGTAATCAATGTTGACAATTTTAAATTCCAAAATTATTGATCAATAAAATAGTTTACACCAACAAATATAACTTTTATTTTTATAACAATCGTTCATAATATAAACCGTAGCAGGTGGCGTTTTGAAGTTCTGTCTACTCATACAGAAAAATGGAAAACTTGTTTTTTTTGTAAACAATTTATTACTCATGTTGTTTGGCAACTCGAAGCGTGGTCGTCCGTCGTAGGTACTTTTGTTCGGCGTCGCGTCGTCGTCCGCGTCGGCTTGATATAAAACATTCTTGATTTCATTGACACGCGCTATGATTTGCGCGCGGAATTTCTTGTGTTGTGAATTTATTTTTGTATGCTATGCATTTTAATTGAATCAAATTGCAATATTTCTCTAGTATGCATTTGAGACTATATTGTAATAATTGATCGTGGGTAGGTATAGTAATTAATTATTCTAATAACGCAATTATATTTTCGGTGGGATTCAAAACAAAAAATTGGCCCGTGATTTTTATGAAATTTCACCACATTGCAAATTATATATTATACAATTACAATTACAATTATTATAAATCGGTAAACTATCAAAGTAATTACAAACTTGCAAAATATGCTTTTCCGAATTTTCAGACAGACACACAATTTTATTAGTTTGTTTTAGCAAAGTAGGTACCTATACCTATACGCTTACGTCGCGCGTCGCGTCGTCGAAAACGGTGCGCCCAGAAACAAACATACCTAATTCAGTTACAATCCTTTTTTTGTTCCGTAATTTATTGTATTTATTCTAATACGATTTTTTTTATTCGTCGGCCAGTTCTACTAGGTATAAAAAGATAAAATTGAAATATAATTATTGTAGCGACAGCCATATTATGTTACTATGTTAGGTTTTCGTAAATATGTTTTTCACCTTCCTGGTTATTTTCACATAATCTTATCTTCTTATATATAAAAATGAATCGCAAAATGTGTTGGTAAGCGCATAACTCGAGAACGGCTGAACCGATTTCGATAATTCTTTTTTTATTATATTCCTTGAAGTACGAGGATGGTTCTTATGTAGAGAAAACGTAAACATGTACCACGGGCGAAGCCGGGGCGGACCGCTAGTCTAATATAAAAATGAATCGCAAAATGTGTTGGTAAGCGCATAACTCGAGAACGGCTGAACCGATTTCGATAATTCTTTTTTTATTATATCCCTTGAAGTACGAGGATGGTTCTTATAGCTAGAGAGCTAGTTAGTTTAGTTTTAGTGCAGTGGCAGTGTAAATGTTGTTGTTGAGGTTATGTAAATTTAACACTTTAGTTAACTACCAAGATATAAAGAAATGAGGATAGGACACAATAACTATTGGTTGAGGTATTTATAAACTCATAATATACTTTTAAAAAAATCACGTTTTAATAAATTTCTAGAATTAAATTTGAACAGCTGATTCAAAATAGCCTAAAAAATCTTAATAATAATAATTACGCTTCACAGCAAGAAGAAATGTACCATATGTACCCGCACAAAGTCGATATTGTGTTGCCTACCGTTCGACTCAATGGCTAGGGTTGTAACTACCTTTAATAATTATTACCAAACTAATAAACCGAGTGATGCGAAATAACCATAATTCTTTTAGAGTTTGATAAAATGATCAGGCAGGTATTTTCTTTAATCCTCTGAATTCTCGGTTACTAAATTGTATCGTTGAAATTATTCTTAATCACGTAAATTTAATAAATAATCATATGGAAAACACTTTTCATTTGTTTTTTTACTTTTACGCCCAACTACTATACAATAATTACGTTGTTTCGGTATTTTGACGAGAAAACGCAGGAAACATCCGTTGTATCATTTTAGATAGATTGTATATTTTGTATCTGTAGAATTGAAATCAAAGCTATGTGTATGTTGTCTCCATTCTTTTCTTATCGGATTGTTGATCCCAATGCGAATGCGTCACTTAAATTTTATAAAAGACAAGAACATCAAAAATAAAGTGATACGTAAATATTTCACAGTGCAATATATTATGTAATTAATAATAATTATATATTTATGAAAAAATAATTACATCAGATTTAATAATAGCAATTGTTTTGAATGTACATAATATGAATAAATGATTACATCATAATAGTAATAATCACAATTGTTTTATTTCCCATTTGTTGCAACCCTAGCATATTTTCATGTAGCAGCAGAAGTACCTACACTGGCGGCGCGGCGGCATCGTGCGACATCAAAGGCATTGCCTTACTAGGTAAGTTTATAATGACTCATTTCTTTTATTATATAATTTACGTTTTACTTTTACAGAATCCGATTCAATGGATTATGAAGACGAGTCACACAACGCCATACGATAGTGATGATGAATGAACATTTCAATAAATGCATGCGTGTTTTTTTATGTTGTTTTGTAATTGTTAATTGTTTCTTAAATAAAGAAATAAACTAAATATTTCAATGATGATTTGTTATTTGCAACACAACTTTATATTTGAGATTCTTTACAAATGTATATTTAGTTTTGTATCATCAAATTTATAAATTTTATTCCATAGTTTTCAAAATTAAATGTAAATGACCATAAAAACATTAATAAAGTAAATCATTGATGTAAGGTCAGGGAACGTAATACATATATACAGGGTGTAATCGTTAAGTGTGCACAGGCGATTATTCCGTAACTATTGCAGATATCAAAAAACTTTAAACTGATATCGAAAGTACTTAACCTAATGAGTAAAATGGCCATAATAAATTTTTGAAAATAAAACGAGAAATATCCAAAAATGTTACATTAAACGCTCCCATACATTTTATTTCCCATACGTTTTGTATTCATAGCAGATTATCGAAGTGACGTCCTCATTGTGCAATACGATGAGGAGCTCTATTTGCAGTTTCGAAATGAACTTCCCTTCAAATTTGCGAAATAATTTAAGCAGAAAACCAAAAAAAGAAAGAAAACGCTAAAATCTTTCATATTAAATGTACTAGGTTGATCCAAAAGTAATGATAATTGGGTATTTCCTGTGCACATAAAAATACAAAATAACTGTTTTTTGCTTGCTCATGTACTCACTAAGTTATTACAAAAAAATCATATCAATAGGCCACGTTTCCAAGTATTTACATTAATTTGAATGTGAACCGTGCGTGCCAGAATTTTTGCCGACAAAAAGAAGAAACAACAATTCGATATTTAGAGGGTGAATTACTAAATTTTTAATGAGATCAGGATAATTTTTTGGCACGATTTGTGACCATGGACGTTACCCGGGTTCACCATGTTTATGGTGAAACCAAGAAACAATTAATGGCCTGGATGCGAGCTTCCAAAGTGACGATGAAGAAATTCAAAGTGAAAATTAGTGGGATAGATTAAAGCGGCAGTTTTTTGGGGCGCCGAAGGAATAATTCTGGTGGAATATTTTAAGAAGGTAGCCACGATGTTGGGCTCTTGCTACACAGACCATATTAAAACATTGCGGTAGGTTAGTAAGGAAAAGAGACATGGCAAACTGCGGGCTTGAATGTTGTTTCACCAAGACCACGCACCAGATCACAAAGCGTCAGTTGCAATGGCTGCCATTCAAAAATCGGCATTCCAAATGCTTGAACACCCACCCTGTTTGTTAGATCTAGCTCCTAGTTATTTCTATCTCTTTCCTCGGCTCAAGAAACACCGTCTTAGCAAAAAATTTTAAGACGATAGCGAAGAGATGGCCGCGTTGAGGGGTTTTACGGATGAAGTCAAAGTTTTTTTTTCTAAGTTTTGGAAAAAAAAAATCTAGTTAGATTATATTATATTATATTATGTATCTAGAAGACTATCTAGCGAAATATTGTAACTGTAATGACCTGGTTTAATATTGATTATCATTCTTTTGGATCAACTCATGTACATGGGATAGTCATATCTCATACTAAATGTATGGGAGGGTTTCAAGTGAATTTTTTAGATATTTCTCGTTTTATTTTTAAAAATTTATTATGGCCATTTTACTCATTAGGTTAAGTACTTTCAATATCAGTTTAAAGTTTTTTGATATCTGTTATAGTTACGGAATAATCGCCTGTGCACACTTAACGATTACACCCTGTATACATCTGACCATGTAGAAGCTAAGTCTTGTTGACTGCTGAAGTCTGTAAAGTTTTGTTGTCTGCTGAAGTCTGTACGCAATGAAAATGTCTGCCGTTTCGAAAATAAGTTTTTAAGACCCTAATAAATAAAATATATGAATGGCAGATCTGGTCAAATACTTTCAAATTGTATTTTTTTCAGCACTTTCATAAGTGTCTGCCAGAATGTTATCCGCGTGATAATGGTCTGCCATTGTTATTTTCCGATAGTAATAATAATCTATTTTCAAATATAAAAATGGCAGACGTGGTCAAATGGTTTCAAAGTTCGCCAAAAATTTCCACCTGTCTTACCTAAGCGCGCGCCCCGTCCACCACTCTGGGCTTAGTGACTCCTCATCTCATGTATAGTAGGTATAGGGGAATCAACACACAAAAATCCAGGTCTGGTCAAATACATACAGGTAGCTTTGCGCTAGCTCTCTAGCTATTACTTCTTATGGAGAGAAAACGTAAACATGTACCACGGGCGAAGCCGGGGCGGACCGCTAGTAAATAATAAATTAATAAATAGTGTATTAGATTTGTTATTGTATCTTGTATACCTACGAATAATTATTCTTACGTCTTGTTGGGAAATGTTCAAATACCTACCTATTGAAATAATTTACTGTTACAAATCATTAGTGTTATTATGTAGTTTTGAGTGAATAGGCATGGATCAGAAATTCAGAATACTAACTACTCAAATACATACATGTTTACACAACAAACACCACTGACCTCTATAACTATAAGTTATAGAGGTCAGTGTCCGTCAGTGACAAACACTATGGATACCTACGCTCGCGAATGCAAATTCGGTGATTTACTAATTATTGATACCTAGTCATTGAATTCGTTTTGAAATAGCCTGTACTTTGTAATTTTTAGTGTTATAGACATTTATAAAATGTGGTGCTCATTTTTTTGTAATCAATCATCCCGAACGCTATTGTATTTTCGTTGTTTTATTTCAAGTGAACACCTATACAATTTTGTCACGAGCCGCCTCTGGCCTCTGGGTGAAATAAACAAGTCAAATGATTTTTATTCTAATTGTATTTTGGTAGTAGTTTGTTTAGAATTTACATTACCATTGTTTAATTTTTACCTACTATATTTTACTAAAAGTCGAGTGCGCCGAAATCGTAAATATCTTTTTCACCTTCCTGGTTTTTTTCCATAGTAAATAGTGTTTTAGATTTGTTGTTGTATGAATAATTATTCTTAGCATAATATTATATTATCATAGGTATATGCTACTTCAAATACATGTTTTGATAAAAAAACAATAGTGTAATGTAATAAAATAAAACTGCGTTTTATTGTAATCAGTTTTGACATTATTTATTTCCCAAAATTACAACAAAATAGTTTACGCCAACAAATATAACTTTTATTTTTATAACAATCCTACTTGTTTTACATTCACGCCATCTAGACTTAAATCTTTATCATTTTTGTATACGTCTGTGTGTGTAAACGACCCTGTATGCAATGACAGATGTTATAATGCATTTTTTTACCGAATTGGGTGGATTTTAAGGCAATGATATGACATATTTCAATAAAATATAATATTCAGTAACCGCCATGACTATTCCTACGACCTTAATCTTTTCCAATTACGCAAAAACTCAAATAAACTAGAAATGTAGAATTCAGCGCCATCTAGCGGGACATTGGCTGGGAACAGATCGTAGCAATCACCTTAACAAGAGCATTTAACGGATATAAATTGTACTTTCACGTTTCAGTTTTAATGGTTTAGTTAGCTATAAAATACTACGTAAAACTGTACGACGACGATGTGCGTATGATATTAAACATTTTTTTTTTATTATTTCGGGTAGCAAAGCACGTATAATCTAAATAATTTGGAAAATCCAAAAGTGCACGCCTCATAATTTTTTTTTAATAAATATTTAATTTATTATTTTTGTTTATTTAATAACAATTAAACCACATCGAATCAGACCCTGAAAAATGAAAGGGTTCTATTCCTGAGCATACTCAAGCGTAAGAGAAAAAAAAAGACTCGATTAGTAAAGTATTTCGGTCGCTATCGTGTTAACAAGAAAAAGGATCCGCACATACAGACACACGGACGTCCAAGACAGAACTTTTTTAAACTGTTTTTTAACTAGTTTAAATAACAAAAATGACATCAAAAATATCATGAACGTTAAAAATAGTGTTTTTTCTTAATATGTGTGTGTATGTATTATCTTACAAGTGCAATGTATGATACATAAAGACATTTTAAGTTTGAAAAATCAGATTCTTTGCGCGAAGTGACAGTAGTACCCACCTCAACGCTTCGCTTATGAGGCGTGCAAAAATGGTACAAACGACTGCTAAGTTCAAATTAAAATACAAAATTATGTGTTCATTAAATAAATTTCAGTTGAATCATTCGTCTCATTCATTAGAATCCTGTTAAATGTAAACATCTAAAAATAACAACATGATCTGAAGTTTATTCTGGGAATCGATGGTTATTGGGCAACAAATATTTACTAATTTGTAAATTATTAAACAACAAATGAAACGCTGTAAGAATAATCTACATTTATTTTGACTAAATCCTGCAAGAGAGTGAATAGATTGTTGGAAAATTATTAAAAAGTCTTCATCTATCAGAATTCTGCCTACAAATATATATCGATAAAAATAGATATGAAAATAAAAATAAATATATTCTGTACTGAACGAAGGGAGAAAACCTTTTGCTTTTAAACGGGTTTATTTAAGTTGCACTGTTGATAATTACGGAGGTTCCCAATTCGGAGCGTATTTTTAAACACAAGTCGCAACTGAGGGATGTAAGTTTAACATCTGTGTCTGGCTCCCAAAGAGTTGAACGGATTTTAATGCGGTTTTGTCATGAAGGCATCGACATTTTCGTTTCGAAAATAATCAGCAAGTTTCAAATTGGTCAAAATTTTACAATGGTATTCGGTAGGTATTCTGTGTAATTAAAATAATTAAATATTGATTTTATTAAACACTAGCTGTGCCCCGCGGTTTAATCCGCATTGCTCCGTGCCTGTTGGTCTTAGCGTGATGATAATTAGCCTATAATAACCTTCCCCGATAAATGGGCTATCTATCACCGAAAGAATTTTTCAAATCGGACCAGTAGTTCCTGAGATTAGCGCGTTCAAACAAACAAACTCTTCAGCTATACCTAGATGTTTAATTGCACAAACAATCTTAATCGATTTAATTATAGTGTCCATTATAATAATTAAGTCCATGGATAAGTAACTTCAATTTCATATAATGAGTAATACATACGAAAATACAGAAATCGATTGATGAGTCGGCACTGAATATCTCGGTGATGATAAATTCACCAATTGCATATTTGCATCCTTAGAGCAACTTATAAATAAACATTAATTACCACGTGGGTATTATTCGCTTGTTTGCTTTACGTGAGGGTATTTTGAGATTAAGTATGTACGTTGATTTTATGACTATGTTAAGTGATAAAACAGATGTTTATAAACACTTGCTATAATTACTCATAGTATTCTAATTGCCTCTATTTAATTTAACGAATTATAAATAACACACATTCTAGCATCGAGATAATAATATGTACTTCGCATACTAGTAATGTACTTGAAACTTTTGTAAAGCTTCTTAAATTGCTAGTTTCTAGTCTACAAAGGTATTTCTTATTTAAATCAGTTTCTGAGGATCGAAGCTTTTTCAGAAATTGTAACTTGTGTAATTTTCATTTCATTATCAAATTATATCGTTCATAGGTCCTTTTGCTTAAAATTTAAATATTGAACTCTTTCCTAATTATACTTAGGTTGCAGTTACCTTGACGCTTTTCTTCTGAAATAACCTCTATATGTTACTTTTTTAATCAGTCACATCTGTTCAGTGTAACATCACCTTTATACAATTTATAAGCAATCGGCAAAACTTTGTTGGCGTGACATCCTTCCGCCAATTTAGATTTACGGCATATTGTATAGACTGTAGAATGTTGGAGCGCTTGACTCATCACTTTAATTTAAGTTAACCCTAATATACTTGCAAAGTTCCTTTCCTTTTGAAAGTTTTAAACGGTTTAGACATGGGATCATCAATTCTTCGCTATTGATGTAGCTATAACGTATTATCTCTTACGGTGTCCATAAGAATATATTGTGAATATTTCAAAAGTAACTACATTTTGACTCTTTACATACCGGGAAGGGAATTGAAATTTCAACCAAAAGCGATGAAAATAGAATACAAAAGAAAAGTTGTTTCCTGAAATCCGCAGCTCTATAAATATTTGAGCCTAGAATGGGCCACACAAAGGCTTTTTATTACGATGGGCACTCTACCATTCCATTGGAGATGGAAATAAAAGTTTTATATTTCTTTACTAGATTTCCGCCCGCGGCTTCGCCCGCGTTTGCAAAGGAAAACCCGCATAGTTCCCGTTCCCGTGGGATTTCCGGGATAAAAACTATCCTATATGTTAATCCAAGTTACCCTCTATATGTGTGCTAAATTTCATTGTAATCGGTTCAGTAGTTTTTACGTGAAAGAGTAACAAACATCCATACATCCATACATCCATACATCCATATATCCATACATCCATACAAACTTTCGCCTTTATAATAGTATTAAGATTTACCTGCTAGGATATACAGGATTCCATAAAATAGGCTCAGTCTAAAAGCCGATTTTTTCAATCCTTCTTTAAAACAAAATTGTTTCCTGTAAAATTTCAGAAGCCGAAGAACTTACAACACTATTCTGTAATGTTTGATTAATACTGTTGGATGAATAAGTTCTGTCCAAGGATTGAAAAATTGGCACTAAGACGTCTATATTCCATGAAATGTTTAAGCCTATATACATTGAAAAACAGTCCTAAGAAAACGTCCGTAATTCGAGATATTATGTTTAAAAACGTACATACATGACTGGCTAATGTATCTCAGTAATTCGCGATAGTCCAGCGCGTGCTAATGCGCTGTGTACTTGGGATTTATTTTAAAACGTTTCCTTATCACTAACCTACATTGCACGGGGTTTCGTTTTAATGGTTTCGACGAAGATGGGCCTTTATGTTGACTTGGTATAAAGTAATAAAGAGGAAACTTTTTGGTTTATTATTTTCAAATCATATTAATTATCGATAAAGATGTGTTGATTCTTGTTAAGGACCGATTTAAAAAAGGTGGTAGGTATTCATTTCTCTATCGCCTAGTAACCTTTTAACCTACACTACTACTAGAAAAACATAAGCATGACAAGTCTTAATAAGAAATAAAAACTCTACTTATAAATGTTACCGAGATTGTCCGAAAGAAATAGACTAACGAACTTTTCTATTTTTTATGTTATCTTTCTGTCTGCACTGTACACAGTCATATGCTTATCTTGAGAACACAAACAACGAGTAATCTAAATGTATATTTAAATTCCTAAATGTATGTTTAGAATATTAGGAAATAACATGAAAATAATCTACTCGCAGACAAATGTTTTAAAATGACAATCTAGATTAAAGTAGGTACTAGGCGAAATAGTATGGCGAGAAAAAAATTCATTACAAAAATTCATTACCTTCGCTTCAATTTGTATGAAAAAACAGCTTTATGTGTCTGGCAATTCTATAAATCTAATAACTGTTTAATTACTCATAGTTACTTATAATTAAAGTTCACTAAATACAGGCGAATTCTATTATATCTCCGCAGTAATTTCATTTAGGAGTTTATTATGAAAAAGTTTAAAAGCACCATAATTTAAGATTTTCAAAGTTTATATGAAACTAGATCTAGTATCCCGAAACAACTGAATACAAAATTTCACGAATAAAATATAGAAGTTATTTTATACCAACTAAATAAAAGTTTTACTACCGTAATAACAATAATTTTTGACATAACGGTACATGCGCTTGCACTGAATGTGTCATAAACGATTTATGCGAGGTACAACACTGGCCATATATGAACACAATCGATCCGCTGACCATATGTGATCTGAATAGCTTCAAGAGGCTTTAATAACAAGGTCTTGTTAACTATTTTATTAGAACAGGGTGAAATGATCACTTGTAACTTTAGTAGTTATTATCCTAAACTAGGGATGTTCTATAATCTTTGAATTATTCAAGAGGCATGACGACAGTATCCATAAATGATCGTATTAGTGTTTTTAAGGGAAAATGTATAATAGATAAATTACATATAGTGACTTAGAAATCTTAAAAACATTAAGATTAATGAGATTATCAATAAAATAAAACATTGAAATACTGCAGTTGGCCATTTTGACTAAAACACGCGTGACGTCACGCTTAAGTAAACAACTCACGTCAGATGTTTTTTGTTGTTATGAATATGTTGAGCATACGCATTTTTATTTATTTTCTATTGTTTCACGTATGCTTTATCGACTCAGAACAGAAATATAATTGCGAATTCACGAATACATGGTTCGGGGTTCTCCGCGCCAACTTTATACAATCATTTCTTATTATTTTCTCGCTTAAAATAATTACTAACACATTTTTGAGCATTATTTTCATGTGGATTCACACTGCAATACTGCACACCACTTATAAACTTTGAAATTCGTTTCTATAACACATATTAAATAAATATTTTTTTAATTTTCTTCGCAATGCGTACAAATAATTACGTATTTACCAAAGTGTGACGTCACGCCTACGCCATGACACCTGCGAGCTGTTTTGGCACAGTTAATAAATATTTTTTGGAAAATGGCTTTTATCTTCGTTAAATTTAAGTATATTACCGAAATATAGGGTTTTTCTTGTATAGTAAACGTATACACACATTATGGAAGAGGATTTCAAAATCTTTCGTCATGCCTATTATCTAATTGTATTCAAGCATAGAGAAAAGAGTATATGAGCCTCTAGATATATAGTAATACAAACAAACAGTAATACTAAATCTCTGTTGAAGTTTTAGATATCAATTCATGCCGATAATGTACCTATTCGTTATTAGTACACTTTACCATTGTAATTAATGTCAACCCCTACAACAAACATTTCCGGTGGCAATTAACATATTGTGTCCAGTACTTATAGATTCATACAACAGCTGTTTGTATTAGTTTCGATCATTTGATAACTTGTCGCCGATCAATACGGTCAAGGGTACATATATTTTTCCACCGCGAGACAATTATTAACATGAACACGCTGCAAATGCTTTTAATCACTAAACGCTGATGAAGCATTGCTTAACGCTTAGCTATTAGTGTCCTTGACATGGAACTGATTCGCTTTTTACGGTCTATTTACGTTATATTGTGAAAAATGATTAGAATGCCAACATAACAAAGGTTTAGTTTAATATGAATAGGTACAGGTACTAGAGGTACCTACATCATTATAATCTTCTTGTTAGTTGAAAGGAGACGTAGAATCATATTGGAATGTTTGCCATTCTAGAATTAGTATATTCACTGATATTTTATACCATCCGTCTGAATCTCTGTTATAGTAGTTATGAAAACTTTATGTCATCTTCGAAGTTTCGTCAATTAGGTACTAGAAAATCAACGAAATAGACGCTTGATGACATTTTTTTCACATTCACGTTACCACCTCGGCACCCTGAGTTTATTACATTACATTAAATTACTTTTTACCTAATGTAAATTTTTATTCCAGTCCACATGTATCAACAGAAACCACAATTCCGTCTACATCTGGCCTTCAAACCGCAGAAAGAGAGACAGATAGCATGAGAAAGAATGACGAGGCCCCAAGCAACCAGAAAGAGAAGGAAAATGAAGGGTCCATATCCGACTGGGTTTCCGGCGGGCCGGTCGGTTCCAAGGGCGCCGTCCTGATATTCAGATCGTGCGTCCTAGCGTCCAGAACACCCTCGATGGAATCGACGACCAAAACAGTAGGCAATAATACGGGGACAACAATTTTATTGAATAAGGCGAAGAATATGGCGAAGAGGCTGGTCGCCGAGCCGCATTCCTTCAGCGTGCGGCCGAAGACGATCATGCACGACGTTATGGAGACGTTCGGAAACCACACCAAGTTTACTGGGCAGGCGTACGTCGTTCGACACGTCAGTGAGGCGGAGATACCAGAGACAGTGTCGGTGGAAGAGCAGGGCCACGAACACAAGAGGGACATTGAAGATGTGCTCAATGATCTCAGTAAAATTACGCTGAAGAAACATTTGAATATAGAGAACACGACCGCTAATATAAAACCCCCAGAAGAACCTCCGCCAGTTGTTAAAGGTAATGTTCATGCTACTACAACTACAACTATCTGTAAAAAAACTTATAATAATCACCTACTGTCCTGCTATAATATAGAGGAAATATAGCAAATAATTATTTTCTTTTCAGAGATTAAAGAAGAAAAGAAAGGTAAAAAGAACAAAGGGAAAAGTAAAAAGAATAAAATACAAAGGACGATATCGCCCGGCAACGACAGCGACGACTCTGAACATTCTCTAGTCAAAGTTGATAGTGTTAAGGTGCGTACACTCTCATTATACTTACCTATAAACAAATGCGCATCAAACGTAGCAAAACTTCTAAGTTAATGTCATTTTGATCTACAAATTACATGCTATTCATTTATTACTTCAATAACGTACAGAAATGGTATCTTTATGCCAATTTTTATACTGTTATCATATATTTTTGAAGTGAAACTTCTTTATGCGCATTGACAGCAAATTTTCAAGGTCTCATCATGGCAATACCGTCACTTCATGGAGTAAGGCGACGATTTTGGTATCTTTTTCATAATTTCCAGGTATTAGAAAGCTGTCACATGCCGGCCTGGATACTCCGGCTCACGTATAAGCTAGTGAACACGGAGACAAAGCTCCTCCACCGCTTGCTGCAAGCCCACGGACTGCAAGAGGCCTGCTCCGAGTCGAAGGACTTCAACCTTCTGTGGGCGGGGCTGCATCCGAAGCCCGATGTGCTGAGATCCCTGTCGCCGTATCAACGGGTTAATCACTTTCCAAGGTAGGGAAATATAATTGGAGAAAAATATATTGGTGAATGGACTTTTTTTGGGGAAACTTTTTCTGAGGGTAGTTTTAAGTACTTAGTGTATTATTACCAGGAAAATCGATATAAAAAATGACAATGAAATGTTACTAATGTATCACTCTTCTATTTCAATGCTTAATGGTTAAATTACAATGATTCGAATTTTTCGTTTATCTTCCTGAAATGTGTGTACAATTTAATACGCTTTTATCAATTTCCCAACACGCATACAATTATAAAGTTACTGTAAGATTAGCTCTTATGTCTAAACCAAAACCACCCACAGGTCATACGAGCTCACGCGCAAGGACAAACTGTTCAAGAACATAGAGAAGATGCAATATTTCCGCGGTCTTAAGCACTTCGACTTCATCCCCACCACGTTCCTGATGCCCGGCGAGTACAAGGAACTATGTACCACGCATTATCGTACCAAGGGGCCGTGGATTGTGAAACCGGCCGCTTCTAGTAGGGGCCGAGGGATTTATATTGTCAATACGGTACGTATAAGTGGTAGGGTAGGCGATGAACTTATGGTCTTCTCTATAGAAGTTGGTTAAAGCACTTCGACTTCATCCCCACCACGTTCCTGATGCCCGGCGAGTACAAGGAACTATGTACCACGCATTATCGTACCAAGGGGCCGTGGATTGTGAAACCGGCCGCTTCTAGTAGGGGCCGAGGGATTTATATTGTCAATACGGTACGTATAAGTGGTAGGGTAGGCGATGAACTTATGGTCTTCTCTATAGAAGTTGGTTAAAGCACTTCGACTTCATCCCCACCACGTTCCTGATGCCCGGCGAGTACAAGGAACTATGTACCACGCATTATCGTACCAAGGGGCCGTGGATTGTGAAACCGGCCGCTTCTAGTAGGGGCCGAGGGATTTATATTGTCAATACGGTACGTATAAGTGGTAGGGTAGGCGATGAACTTATGGTCTTCTCTATAGAAGTTGGTTAAAGCACTTCGACTTCATCCCCACCACGTTCCTGATGCCCGGCGAGTACAAGGAACTATGTACCACGCATTATCGTACCAAGGGGCCGTGGATTGTGAAACCGGCCGCTTCTAGTAGGGGCCGAGGGATTTATATTGTCAATACGGTACGTATAAGTGGTAGGGTAGGCGATGAACTTATGGTCTTCTCTATAGAAGTTGGTTAAAGCACTTCGACTTCATCCCCACCACGTTCCTGATGCCCGGCGAGTACAAGGAACTATGTACCACGCATTATCGTACCAAGGGGCCGTGGATTGTGAAACCGGCCGCTTCTAGTAGGGGCCGAGGGATTTATATTGTCAATACGGTACGTATAAGTGGTAGGGTAGGCGATGAACTTATGGTCTTCTCTATAGAAGTTGGTTAAAGCACTTCGACTTCATCCCCACCACGTTCCTGATGCCCGGCGAGTACAAGGAACTATGTACCACGCATTATCGTACCAAGGGGCCGTGGATTGTGAAACCGGCCGCTTCTAGTAGGGGCCGAGGGATTTATATTGTCAATACGGTACGTATAAGTGGTAGGGTAGGCGATGAACTTATGGTCTTCTCTATAGAAGTTGGTTAAAGCACTTCGACTTCATCCCCACCACGTTCCTGATGCCCGGCGAGTACAAGGAACTATGTACCACGCATTATCGTACCAAGGGGCCGTGGATTGTGAAACCGGCCGCTTCTAGTAGGGGCCGAGGGATTTATATTGTCAATACGGTGAGTATGTGGTAGGATAGGTGATGATGTCTTCTCTATAGAAGCGGACTGAAACACTTCAAAATGGCTAATACAAATAACTATGGGAAGTTGGCAATAGAAACCATGAAAACATCGTTTTTTTTTTAATCCGACAACTTTCAAAAAATTTAAAAAAAATGGCATAAAATTCTGCAACAATGTAGTGTACATTTTTTGTGATCATCGTCGTCGTCATCTATGTAGAAAATAAATTGTTTTCATTATTGTTTTTATAATACACTGCAAATACATAAATTGGTAACTGTTCCCTTTTTTTTTAAATAATACTTCATATTTATTTGTAAGTTTTTTGTCGTCTTTTCAGCCAGAACAAATACCAAAAGGCGAGAACGTAGTAGTAGCTAAATACATAGACAAGCCGCTCCTGATTGGCGGACACAAATGCGATCTGCGCTTGTACGTGTGCGTGACGTCAATAGATCCTCTACTTATATATTTGTATGAAGAAGGACTGGTTAGATTCGCTACTGTGAAATATGACAAAACGAACAAGAATTTGTGGAACCCGTGCATGCATCTGTGTAATTACAGCATTAATAAATACCACACGGATTATATTAAGTGAGTGAAAGTGAAGTTCTTTTCTTTGATTGTTATTCGTATTTGTAAAAATATTAAAATTATGATACAATATAATAAAACCTGTTACCTGTGTAATATTGACAAAGACATGAGCAACACCAAAGTATATCCATAATTTCTCTAGTTACCCACATTTATTTGCTTAGAATTGATAATAATCGAAAAAAGCACATTTTGAGCTTTCTATTAAGTGCTTGGTCAAAAAATTAACCTATAAATTGAACTATTAATACTGGTTAATAATACCGCCTTTTGTGCTGGTTTTTTTAAACAACTTTTTTTATTGTAAACAAGTTATAACAACCAATTTTTTAAACAAAAAAAAAATGTAATATAAACAATAAATAAATTTCACAGATGCGACGACCCAAACGCTGGTAACATCGGCCACAAATGGACACTTTCAGCTCTATTACGTCACTTGCGTAAACAGGGACGTAACACGGCGGCTTTAATGGCGGCCATTGAAGACCTTGTTGTCAAGTCGATATTATCCTCAGCGCAGACTATAACGGCGGCTGCGAGGGTGTTTGTGCCTAATTTGTTTAATTGCTTTGGTAAGTGATGGTACAGGGTGGTAATTTTAATAAAAAACATCGTGTGTGCCGAGCACACGTGTCAGAAGTGAAACTTCTTTGGCAAGTTCGTTCTCCATGACGTGGCGGTATTGCCATGACGTTGAAATTTTACTCTGAAAGCGCCTAAAGAAGTTTCACTTCAAAAATTTGTGGTCAATAAATGTAAATGCAATTTTAAGATTTATTGTTGTTCCATATCAGGATGTAACTGTTGCTCAAAATTGAATTTATCTAAAATGTATATAACTTAAATTATTACCTAAAATGTATATAATAAATCATATCATAATATGTAATACTAGCGGTCCGCCCCGGCTTCGCCCGTGGTACATATTTACGTTTTCTCTACATAAAAACCATCCTCGTACTTCAAGGAATATAATAGAAAAGAATTATCGAAATCGGTTCAGCCGTTCACACGTGATGCCATGACAACGCGAAACGGGTGCAGACCCGCCGCCTTTTTATAGCTCCCGCCGCGTAGCGCGTCGAACGCGGCAACTGATACACAAAAATAATCCTTATGGCTGCATGATTCTGTATTCACGCGCGATGACTTATAGCGTATTTCATGTATAACTTTGGTGTTTCTACACCGACTTACATGATTCTTTTACTATAACCTGCCCAGGAGTATGAAGAATAATTGTGCCAAATTTGGTTAAAATCCGTCGTGTAGTTTTTGTTTCTATAACGAATATACAGACAGACAGACAGACAGACAGACAAAAATTTTACTGATTGCATTTTTGGCATCAGTAGCGATCCCTTATCACCCCTTCATAGTTTTTTTTTAAATATATTTCATGTACAGAATTGGCCTCTCTACAGATTTATTATAAGTATAGATTATGTATTATTGTTACAGAGCTATTTGGCTATGACATACTGGTGGACGATATGTTGAAACCGTGGCTATTGGAAATCAATTTATCTCCCAGGTATGTATGCTTAAATTTTCCATGCAATCGGCGAAATCTACAAACATTTACGGTCACTCCTAATTATTTACGTTTGCTGATAATTTATTTTGGGTACACTTAAAATACTCTGTATTATATCTAATTTTACAATCACTTGAAATCACTTATTTGAAAAAAAAATATATATATAAATATTACACTAAGAAGTTAGAACACCCTGTATAATATCAACGACTAACTTTATGACGTAATTTTGACGTAATTTTCCAGCCTAGCGTGCGAGAGTCCTCTAGACGCTCGTGTGAAATCAGCTCTATTAGCGGACACGCTCACGCTAGTGGGGTTACCCGCCGTGCCCATGTCGCGGGCTGATACCGCGCCGCAGTCGCTCAAGATGCGGATCGGAGCGGTGAGTGTACACATACACGTACATAATAAGTACACGTACATAATAAGTACACGTACATAATAAGTACACGTACATAATACGTACACGTACATAATACGTACACGTACATAATACGTACACGTACATAATACGTACACGTACATAATACGTACACGTACATAATACGTACATGTACATAATACGTACACGTACACTACATAATACGTACACGTACGTAATACGTACACGTACATAATACGTACACGTACACGTACATAATACGTACTCGTACACGTACATAATACGTACTCGTACACGTACATAATACGTACACGTAAACGTACATAATACGTACACGTACACGTACATAATACGTACACGTACAAGTACATAATACGTACACGTACACGTACACGTACATAATACGTACTCGTACACGTACATAATACGTACACGTACGTAATACGTACACGTACACGTACATAATACGTACACGTACACGTACATAATACGTACACGTACACGTACATAATACGTACACGTACACGTACATAATACGTACACGTACATAATACGTACTCGTACACGTACATAATACGTACACGTACACGTACATAATACGTACACGTATACGTACATAATACGTACGCGGTACACTATACGTACAGACACACGTGCTAGCACACATGTTCATATACGCGCACGCCTGTGAGCACGCTAACAGGTACGTATCAGCAATCAGTTGACGTATATGCGTGAATGCACGCACACCTACACGCAAATACGTGATTGCACTTTTACACACGGACATGTATGTAAAAGTGCAATCACGGTATGAACGTATACGTATGCTTATGATTCATTTCAATTAAAAATGTCGTTAAATTGAAAGTGTTTTTAAACAATAAACAAAAATTTGTTAAATTTACGTTTAAAAACGCATGAATTTTGAATAGTTCCCAATAATAACATTGAAATGAAAATAATAAATTACCTAAATGACGCTGTCAACAGTGCCGGCGCGTGCACTCAGCGGAGAACGTCAGCGTGCGCGGAAAGAATCCTACCACTCAGGGGCAAACGGGGCAGACCCAGGGGCAGACGCTGGGCAATTCTCTAACGGGTGAAGAGCTGCGCATAGTACGTGCGGTGCGGGCGCAGTACGCACGCCGCGGTGGATTCGTGCGCATCTTTCCGAGCCAGAACTCGTGGCAGAAGTACTCGCAGTATCTGGGTGAGGCACGGGCAGGGTTGGGGCAAATTTTTTAACATGAAAAATTAGCTTTATAAAAACAACAAAATTTTTTTTTCTACTACAACAAATTACTGTTTGAGTTTCACATTAATCTTCGCAGATATTCACATGCACGGATATTTATTTAAAATGTTTTCTTATTTTTAACTCGCTGTTTAAAGTAACAGAATTATTTTCATTATTTTATTTATTTTTGCCCATCGCATCCCACACTAAATTTTCCTGCCCATTTTAATTTTCTGCTCTATTTATAATTACAACATGCTGCCCATTTTTGGCCGTGAATATTTTCACACTAAATTTTCATTGCTCAATTGGCTCCATTTTAATATTCTGGTCTATTCATAATTACAACATGCTGCCCATTTTTGCCCGTGATTATTTTCACACTAAATTTTCATTGCTCAATTAGCTCCTTTATAATTTTCTGGTCTATTCATAATTACAACATGCTGTATTTAATTTTGTCCATGATTATTCTGACAGGAAATTTTCATCGCCCAATTATAATTTTCTGTTATATTTATAATAATATCCCCCCCCTACAGACCTTGTTATATTTATAACAATATCCCCC
This sequence comes from Colias eurytheme, assembly GCF_061535395.1. Lineage (NCBI taxonomy): Eukaryota > Metazoa > Arthropoda > Insecta > Lepidoptera > Pieridae > Colias > Colias eurytheme. The sequence goes on along the minus strand of NC_142997.1, from coordinate 9,219,927 downwards.
CACAGACCCAGTATCGGGCATCCCGGTGTGCTCCACGTCACTGAACAACAACGTGCCGTACACGGTGGTGCAGCACAACTACAACCTGCTGGTGCACTCGCACGTGTTGCCGCACTTCCAGCACGCGGCTGCCGCTACTAGCCTCACTGATACTCCGCAGAGGTGTGTTTTGGAATTGCGGGTAGTTGACAAAAATTTATAGGAACAGAGCAATTGGAAAATTGCGGGTAGGTGAAAGTTCCAGTTGTACATAGAGTCAGTTTAGAGATACTTCGTACAATATCATTTTTTTGAATTGGTTAAATGTTTCGCTTCGCTTCATCTATTTTACCTTACATTCTACTCATGTCTTCGCTCGTGATGAGGTGGAGTGAAAAGTTTTATTGTCATTAATTAAACTATACACAGCTATCTTAAATTATGTCAAAAGTTATACATTTTCATAAATTATTTTTTCATATAAAATTAAAATATATCGAGGTATTCCTCGATCACAGGTTAAAGCGCTACGAAGCAGCGTGTATAGCGGGCGCAGCACCAGCCGTCCAGATCTCAACACCAGCGGACACAACCACACCGCCGCGAGACGCGAGACGGGCCAAGGAGCTTATAAAGCGACAGATCAACGATGGGATGAAGCTCACGTTAGTGCTTTTTGAATTTAGAATGCTATATAGACTGAATATGGGAAAATGCTGGCTGCTTAGATTACAAAATAAAATACAGATGGAGCATGACAACCGCCCGTCGCCCTTGTCAAAGAAAATACGAAATCAAAAGCTTTTTGATTTTGTTCCCGAAAACAAAAAAAAAGGTTAAAACATCGTTTCACAGGTTTTCTGTAGATTATTTGGCTGATTTATTTCTTTATACGAATAATAATTTTACAGATATGAAGGAATACAAAACTTCAACGTATGTTGCCAGTATTTTGAAAATGAATTTGCCATTTTTATTGGTAAAACGGTTAAAAGATCTTCAGGGTAATGCTGTTGGATTTTTCGATCGTGAATGTGATTATTTGTAAAGTGCACTAAAGGTTCATGATCATTATTAGATTATTTTAATAAGCATAATACATTATTTTGTTACTTTTATAAAGCTTAAAAACGCCATAGTCGTTTTCGCTAGCGATTTAATTTATGTGAACTCTATGATGTATATGATGAAAATAAAATGTCCCGTATTCTCGACTAAAAACTACCGCTATTTGCATTCATATATGTATTTTGAAAAATAAAAAATAATATAATTATTTTAGTTAATATTGAAAATCTTTGAAGTGAAACTTCTTTTTCGGGTATGGAAAAAAATTTAGTGTAACATTTTTTCGTTTCGTTACGTGCCATCTTTTTCTTGTCCCTACCACGCGTGATTCGACGTATTTCTGTAAAGTTGCAAATTATTTTTTGAAAAATAAGGTCATAAAGAAGTTTTACTTCTTACGTGTGTACACTAATACACGCACACATTTTTTTATGTAATTTATTTAGTTAAAAATTGAATACAATTATTTTGTCCATATATAACTTTAGTAGGCAGGTACTTTATATAATAAAAGAATTTTTACAATATTATAAAAAAAATATCAACAAACCCGAAATAATATTAAAATAAAAATTAAAACTTGACTGCTAATTTATGTATATAGCCTACGTCACTACCGCCACTAACATAATAATTCAGATGATTGCAATTAAACCTCACAACTCAAAATCGGTCCAACGGTACTGCAGGGCGTGTCAAAGAAATATTATACATACATACATAAACTCGAAAAACATAACCCTCTTTTTTCCGTAGTCGGGGAAAAATTTGGGAAATTTTTCAATAGCGGGTAACATTACACGCACACAGAAGCACCGTGTACGTACAGTGCAGCGGCGAAATGACAGCACACATAGCTTTATTGAAAATGACGATAAATCATTCGGTTTAGTTCGGCAACGCTCCATCTGTCTTTTATTTTGTAATCTAAGGCTGGCTGATTGAGAAAATTTTCGAATGTTGTTTGAATTTCGAATGTGGAATGTGAAAAATAATGCGGGATTGAAAATCTGAGTGAATGAAGATATCTAATTGTCGAATGTTTTTTGAATTTAGAATGTTTACATGTTTAAACCCCTTCCAGACGACGCAATTTTTCGTCCAATTTGACTAGTTTGGCAATCAAATTGGGTCGTCTAGACGGAAATATGAAATTGAAGGTCATTGGGTGGTCGGGATCGGCCGATTTGCGATTGCCTTGGGATTGCCCGATCAAATTGGGTGGTGTGGACGCTAATTGGCCAATTTTTACTTGTAATCTCTTCCAGATGCTAGATATTTAAGTCTCTCCTCAGGACTAACAGCTTCTCTCATAACAGTGTCTTGTTTAGTAATGTATGGGCTTACTAGAGATAATAATTCATTAAAAGTGTCATGGTCCATCCGCATAAAATTTGTGAAATATTACACGATAATATTAAAATGTCACGTAAATTGTCAAATACGGGCAATTAGAATACGTTTTTAAAATGGTAGTTTTATACATTATTAACGGCAACGGAGCAGAACTAAAATTGGCGATTTAATTGTGTACGTGTGGATAGACGATCAAATTGGGCCCGATTTCATCGGCAATCAAATCGGCTGATTAAATTGTGTCGTCTGGAAGGGGTTTTAGATTTGTTTTATTTTAATATTTTCAAATTCCGAACAGTAGTTGTTTTAATCGAATGTCAGTTATAGCTGGCCTATTTGAAAGTTTATCTATTTTTTTTTTATTTGCACAGCATGGGTGAAGGCCGTCGCGCGTTCGGGCTGTACCTGACGCACGTGCTGAAGCGCATCTCGTCGCCTAGCAACGAGCTGGGCGCGCAGCACGCGGCGCTCGTGCTGCGCTTCCTGCGGCGCGCGTCCGCCTCGCTGCGCATGCCGTACAATGTAAAGGTGACGTGTGTGTGTGTGTGTGTGTGTGCGCACCCGTCGCCTAGCAACGAGCTGGGCTAGGAGCTTACGAGATGTAGCTTAGCATGAAATATAATTGATGCGCGTGCGCAAGCGAAAAACAACATGAAAATAATTTCATGTTGCAATGTCAAATGAAACAAATGGATTGTGGATTTGAAATTGAAAAGTGCATGCATACACAACACATTAAATCATTTTTACAAAGAAAAATATGATCGGTTGTTGCGGTTGGGTGAATATGCAGCTTTTATGTAAAATTAGTAACTTAGTGATGCTTGATCATTAATTTTGTTGGAGTAGACTTGTCCCTTATATTGTATTGTTTTGACTTTAAGCAATTAAATTATATTATAGTATATTATTATTTTTAGTCTGTTTTAAGTTCTTTAATCTAAAGTATGTTAGAAATAAATAGAAATATCTCCGAACTGAGCTAAACTAGTTACATTTGAAAATAGGTATAATAGTATGTACTATGTATAATTTAACATAAGTGTCACCATCTAAGAAGTATTACAGATAGAGGACTTCTCCTTTCATATATTATTCGATTCTTTCTCGCGCTCTATCCATAATACTTCGCCGCGAGCGTTTGAGCGTAACGTTCTACCGCACATCGAGCGTAACGCTCTACCGCACATCGTGCGTAACGCTCTACCGCACATCGTGCGTAACGCTCTACCGCACATCGTGCGTAACGCTCTACCGCACATCGTGCGTAACGCTCTACCGCACATCGTACGTAACGCTCTACCGCACATCGTGCGTAACGCTCTACCGCACATCGTGCGTAACGCTCTACCGCACATCGAGCGTTACGCTCTACCGCATGTCGAGCGTTACGTTCTACCGCACGTTGTGCGTTACACTCTACCATGTGCCGGGCGTAATGCTTTACCGCGCCGCCAGGGCCCGTCCGCGAAGATGTGCGACAAGGACCGGTGCGCTATCATCGCGAAGCAGCTCAACGACTTCCTCTACATGTACTACAGAGAGACGGACCTGTACACGGACAGCGCGGACCGCGACGGATGCGTCTCGAATATACACTTTGCGCACTTTTTGTACGCGGCCAGGTGGGTGTTTGTACTTCTACCCTCATTTATTAATAGATTTTTTCCATTTTAACACTTCCCGTTTGCAAAGTAAAAAAATCTTTTTTTTTAGTTTTTAGTTAATTTTTTCATATTTTTACATGATCACTAATACAATTTCGCTACATTGTACACTTTTTTATATCATGTCGTACATTACAACAATAAAACGTGCATTTTTTGTAAATTTTGTACACTTCTATTACGTTAAGTTTTCACAACATTCTTCGAGTGCGTAATCGGTGACGTGTCGCAGCGAGGCGGACCTGGAGGACGTGCTGCTGCAGGTACTGCGCTCGGAGCGCTGGGTGGCGACGTTCCTCGGCGACACGCGCAGTGCGCTGTGCGTCGACGCGCCGCCCGCCGCGCTCGCGCGCTGCTCCCGCCACACGCTGCTGCGGCACCTCGCCGCGCTGGCGCCGCTCAACTGCCGCAAGTACAGGTACCGCTCTGTGTGCACTACTTATATACAGACAGATAGCAATGTTAGACTACAAGCCCGCATAGGAAAAAAATATGGGTCAAATGAACCACCAGGGGACATATCTAGAACGATAGAAGAGCATAAAATAATAAGATTCATCACTATGCCGTCATTTGTAAGTCCAACTGAGTGCAGATGAGAATTGAAAAGTACAGGTAGACTCGGTAAATTTTGGTCATATATTTTTGTACGGCATTCTTAACCATCGATAGATCCATTAAAAATAATAAGAAACCGCTCAGTGCCGTACAAAAATGGTGGTCCACCAAGTCGGAATTTTTATTTAATTTCCGAGAGTTACCGGGGGTAAATTTGGTCATTTGACCATGTACGGCATCTGTGTCATACAGCTCAGTAGCTGCGAGAGACGGGAAACAATACACGAACAGTGTTCACGCCCAGATAAGAAAGACTCAAAAACTACCGCATGTCGAGCGTTACATTCTACCGCACATAGAGCGTTACGCTCTACCGCATGTCGAGCGTTACGTTCTACAGCACATCGAGCGTTACGCTCTACCGCATGTCGAGCGTTACGTTCTACAGCACATCGAGCGTTACGCTCTACCGCATGTCGAGCGTTACGTTCTACAGCACATCGAGCGTTACGCTCTACCGCATGTCGAGCGTTACGTTCTACCGCACATCGAGCGTAACGCTCTACCGCACGTCACACGGCACGTCTACCGTAAAGCTCAAAAACTTTTAACCGTAAAAGTTCAATTAAGAATTTAACACAAATTATATAAAAATTCTACAAGTTCAACTATTGACGAAAAATGTAATCAATTTACATTCTACATAATACATCAGCCACAATCTCCAATAACTTTCACTTTCAATTCCAGGCCGACACCAGATATGAGCCAATCAGAATCAAGCGCAGCAGCAGAGTCAGAAAGCCCCCCTCCTCCCCCCTACACGACATCCGATATCGTGCTGAAAGACTCCCTCAAGGAGGAGAAGCCGCACAACGTGGCTATCAAATACGCGAAATCATAGACCATAGACAATATATTTTTGTCTTTAGAACAGGACCCGAATAGACCATAGACAAGATATGTTTGTCTATAGAACAGTGTTGCTATATTAAAAAATATGGTTCACAATGTGGAGTCATGATTGTTTATAACAAACAGATATATTTGGGAGCAATTCTTTGGTAGCTGTTTAAAAATACCCAGTACATTTTAATTGGTTCAATAGATAGTTTTTTAGAATGAACAAACTGACACATTCACTCGCTATAATATCATGGCTCCACTTTGGTAAATTGTATTTATTTATAGAAAATATCAAATGAACAATATTATTCGACGAACCGATCGCGGCAATACGATGCGTTTTAAATTTTTAACTACCAAAAAAAAGAAGTGTTCATCGTAAATAATAAAAAAAAATCGCAATAATTACATGTGTGTTCGGTGAAAATAAGTTACCTAAGTTCGGTGTAGCGACTTAACAGAACCTCCAGTAGTATAAGTAAAACCGTTTGTTAATAAAAATTACCTATATCCTTCCTGTTTCCTTTGTTCCCTTTTCCCTCCTTACTTATCTTCGATTCCATCAGTAAAGTCACTAGAGGAGTATAAAACATAAGTAAAAAAGTTTTTGTATCACCCTCTTGCTAAAAATGTCATCAAAAACAATTTCTAATAATTGTAGAAAGTGTTAAAATTTTACTAATGTACAAGATTATTTGTCACTACAATGGTCACAAGTATTGTTTAAATTTTATCTTCACCAACGTTCTACTTATGATTTATATTTTATATTTCTCGTTAAAAATTATGTAATAATACCATGTCTGAAAAATCTTCAAAATACCGAGTAACTCATTCCTTTATCGATACTTCTAAACTAAGCTTCTAAATAATTCTTATGCACTTAAATCTTACAGCAATACAGCTTTGAATCTCGCCATTTTTATAAAATCGTAAAAACAAAAGCAATTAAAAATACAAAGTAAAATAAGCAATAAATATGAGAAAACCTACGAATTATATTTAAAAACTAGATTTGCACGTTGCTTCTGAGATTGACAATAGAAAGTAAAACAGTATTTTTACATCATCTAGTTTTAAATTTATTAGAACAACAGATAGGCTAAAAATGGTAATTACATGAGTACAATATTTGTTCAACAAAACATTAATAAAATAGAACATCATCAATTTGTAATTATGAGTAGGCAAATAAAAAATATCAATATATTCCTTATGAAATAAAGAAAAAATACTAAACATTTTATTAAGGCACAGAAACATCGCTTGTGAATTTCGTAATTCTTGGACTTAAAATCGCCATAAACATCGTTTCAAATTGAATTATACTATCATAAAAAATGTTATAGTATTTGTACCGACAAATACTATACCGATACGAAGTAAAAAACTACCAGTTCTATAAGGGTGATGCAATCGAATATTTTTTTTATTTTATTTTATAATCTTGCAAATAGAGTAAGGTGACAATTTCCGTAAGTACATAATATATTAAAAAGAATAAATAACTCATTTCGTTACCATACAACCAAAATACAAGTGAAATAAATTCATAACATGTCGTACCTGCAATGTAGATATTGAGGAATACATAAGGTGCTAAATATTACGAACAACTGTAGAAGTAGCGACTAGTGAAATCACAAATGCGATATTTTGGGTATTCTCTTATATTTTTGTTATTCACCCGTCATTTCGACTTGCAGTAACAAATTCGCGCCTTTTTAGTACCGAAGAGCATGCGAAGAACAGATTATATAAAAAAAATCCACTCAATTTAAATTTTATAAGTAAAAAAATGAAACAATGGAAAAAGGTTTTAATTGATTGTTAAATTGTGTACCACAGTTGTGTACGCTGTACATTGTACAAACTTACATAAGCAATATCCAAAATATAGTAGAAGTGACATGTTGCCGTTATATTTATTTGTAGACTGAGCTAGCTGTAGTTATTCGTTAAAAATAATTTTGCATTTTTAAGAGGTTCGTGAATATACGTTTTAATGACGAATAGAGCTCACTTATTGTGACAAAATATTTCATCCATACATTCATCTATTTTTACATATTATTATAGATATAAAATATCAAATAAGGACTTCCCATGTCGAAATATGCTTGATTGTGCTTAAAATAAGTATTACTTAATTATTAGTTGTTGGAATTATATGCAAAAATTAATAAATTATTATTGTTGGAATTATATGCAAAAATTAATAAATTATTATGAGTATAGTAACTCATTTGATCTTTTTTGTAAGTATAAAATAACCGCCACCCGTTAATATTTGTTCAGTCCTGTTTTAATTTGTGAACAGTACACAAGTATAATACAGTAAAATAAAAAGTGATAAAGTGAAGTGTAGTATTATTTTATACCCTAACCTCCTACAGGTTATGGGCCCAGATTACGCGAGTGAAAATAATAGTGCAGTGTTTGTGCGGTGAATTGTTAAGTATAATACATTAAGTGCGTATACGTTAATATTTAAAATGGAGAACCAAAAAATGAAGCGAAACATTAAGCCGTTCGATGGCGAAAAATATAGTACGTGGAAATTTCGTATTCGTGCTTTATTGGCCGAAATGGACGTTCTTAAGGTGGTCGACGAGGATCCCATCATTCCGACAAATGAGTGGGAGAAAAACAATAGGATTGCAAAAGGTATTATAGTGGAATATTTGGCGGATTCTTTTCTCGGTTTCGCTAAAGAAGATTCTTCAGCGAGGCAAATTTTCAAAAAATTAGACAACCTATACGAGAGAAAAAGTATGGCTACACAATTGGCTATACGAAAGAAGTTATTGGCGTTAAAACTACAAGGCGATGTACCTCTTATCAAGCATTTTACTACGTTTGATGATTTGATAACGGAGCTCTTAGCTGCAGGCGCTAAATTGGAAGAGACCGATAAAATAGCCCATTTATTTTTGACACTACCCTCATCTTATGATGGAATCGTCACTGCAATTGAGACGTTGACGGAAGACAATCTAACGTTAGCTTTTGTAAAAACGAGACTTTTAGACCACGAGGTGAAGCTGAAGAATGAATCTGGTGACACTAGTATGAAAGTCTTACAGGCTAAAGTTGAGATTCCGAAGAAAAGGAAGTTCAATCGTCATAAAATTAACTACGATAGTCATAAAAGAAAGAAGACATCACATTTCATAAAGTGTCATCATTGTGGGCGTAAAGGACACGTTAAAAATGACTGCTACTATTACAAAAGGAATAATCAGGCATTTAATCAGCATAAAGATTATACCGACAGACAAAAAACGCTACAAGTAGTGGACACAAATCAACCGTCAACTTCAAATTATGTTTCTGGGTTTGTTTTAATGATGGGAAATTATCGAAATGATCCTAGAGGTAACAAATTAACATTTATCTTGGACTCCGGAGCATCGGACCATATAACAAACAGGGAAGATTTGTTTATCAATTGTACTCTTTTAAATTCGCCTGTCAAAATTTCGATTGCTAAAACCGGTCAATTCATCTGTGCAAATAAAAAAGGAGCTTTGCAGGTAACCAGTGATACAGGCATACAGGGAATCTTGGAGAACGTGCTTTACTGTCCTGATGTGCCGTATAATCTCTTGTCCGTGTCGAAAATGCAACAAGCTGGTTACACCATCATTTTCAACCAGTGCGGTGCTCGTGTACTAGATAAGAGTGGTAATGTCATCATGCGAGGTATGTTGAATAATAATTTAATAACTGTTGATTTTATGACTTCGTTACACGAGAGTCACTCTGTTTCTAATATTTGCAATAATAATATTACCAAGTACAAATTATGGCACGAACGTTTGGGCCATATTAGTAAAAATAAATTTTTAGAACTGAAAAATAATAAAATGACAGATGATTTTAATGAAATTGAAACATTGTTGCCAATTAATGAATTTTGCGAAGCCTGTATAAAAGGTAAACAGAGTAGACTACCGTTTAACGACGTCAAGGATAAAAGTTACGTGAAGAGACCTTTATTTATTGTTCATTCGGACGTCTGTGGACCTATCACTCCTCCGACCGTAGATAATAAAAATTATTTTGTGCTTTTTGTTGATCAGTTCACGCATTACGCCGTGGTTTACTTGATAACGTATAAATCGGACGTATTTTCAGTATTTAGGGACTTTGTAGCTAAAAGTGAAAGTAAATTCAATACAAAATTAGTAAATTTATATTGTGATAATGGCCGTGAATACTTATCCACGGATATGAAAAATTACTGTGTTGAGAAGGGTATTACTTACCATTTAACTGTACCTAGGACCCCACAGTTAAACGGCGTCTCAGAAAGAATGGTTAGGACTGTTACTGAAAAAGCCCGCGCTATGATTAACGGCGCTAAATTAAATAAAGTATTTTGGGGTGAAGCGGTATTAACTGCTGTGTTTTTGATTAACTTGACTCCGACTAAAGCGGTGCAATGTCATAAGACACCGTTTGAGATGTGGCATGATAAAAAGCCCCGAATTAAATATTTAAAGGTGTTTGGATCGACTGTGTATGTTCACAATAAAGTTATGAAGTCAAAGTTTGACGACAAATCTTGGAAGGGTATTCTCGTGGGTTATGAACCAAACGGATATAAAGTTTGGAATCCTGAAATTAAAAGGTTTTGTGTTGTTAGAGACGTTATAGTTGACGAGGTCAACTTTATTAAAACTAGGCCTATAGATAATTTTGAAGAGAATGTTCGAAATTCTCATGACCAAACTGATAGTGACTTTATGTCGAAATCAGTGTCAAAGCCTAGAGTCTCTGCAAGTAATAAATCTGATGATAATGAGTGCCCTAGTAAAAAGAGTAAGAACCAAGATGTAAATGATTGTGAACAAACACATGTTGATCTACAGTCTGTTAGTCCGAGTTCAAGTAATAATGAATTAAGGAGGAGTGCTAGGCTTAAAGGGCGTCCGCCTGTGTCATATAAAGAAATTGATGAATGTAATAATGATTACTTAATGTGTGCTCATTCCGTTTTGTATAATATACCCGCCTCTTTTAATGAAATTAAATTTCGGGATGATAAAGTTTATTGGGAACAAGCAATAAAAGATGAATTGAATTCATTAGATATTAATAATACATGGGTTTTAGTTCCTAAACCTGAAAATAGAAATATAGTTGATTGCAAGTGGGTTTTCACTCTGAAGACTGATGAGTTTGGAAAGCCTTTAAGATACAAAGCTCGCCTTGTTGCAAGAGGTTTTAGTCAGGAATATTTAACTGATTATAACGAGACATTTGCCCCCGTTGCAAGAATAGCTAGCTTCCGATTTATTGTTAGTTTTGCTAATCAGTTTAATTTGCTCATTCACCATATGGACGTTAAAACAGCTTTTCTTAACGGTGACTTAAAAGAAGAGATATATATGAAAATACCTGAAGGAGTACAATACAAAGATAATTATGTATGCAAATTAAATAAATCATTGTACGGGTTAAAACAGGCCGCTAGGTGTTGGTTCGAAAAATTCGAACAATGCCTTGTGGAAAAAGGTTTCCAAAACTCTTCTGTAGATAGGTGTATTTACATGTTAGACAAGGGCAGTGTGTATAAAAGTATTTATGTGCTATTGTATGTTGATGATTTAGTAATTGTATGCGCTGATATTAGTGTTATGAATAGTTTTAAAATGTACCTAATGAGCAAATTTAAAATGACCGATTTAAAAGAAATTAAATTATTTCTGGGCATTAAGATTGCAAGATCTAACGATGAAATATTATTAGATCAAAGTGCATATATTAAAACAATTTTACATAAGTTTCAAATGCACGAATGCAATCCCATAAATACTCCTATGGAAGTAAAACTTAATTATGATGCCTTAAACTCAGAAGAAAAGTATAATGCACCTTGTCGTAATGTTTTAGGCTGCTTAATGTACGTAATGTTATGTACTCGGCCAGATTTAAGCTTGTGTGTTAATATACTTAGCAGATATTCTAATAAAAATAATAAAGAGTTATGGCTGTGTTTAAAGAGAGTTCTCAGATATCTTAAGGGTACTATTAATTTAAAATTATGTTATAAACGGTCTGATTATGAAAATATTTTATGTGGATATGTTGACTCTGACTGGGGTGGAAGTGATACAAAGGACAGAAAAAGTACAACTGGCTATATATTTAAATTGTTTGATAATTGTACTATAACTTGGTGTACCAAGAAACAAATGTCGGTGGCAGCCTCTTCGACTGAGGCTGAGTATATGGCACTGTATGAAGCTGTAAGGGAAGCGTTATGGCTAAAATCATTAGCGGCTAGTGTTCATTTAAATATAGATAAACCCATTGTTATATATGAAGATAATAATGGTTGCATAAGTATTGCAAATAACCCCACCAGTCATAAGAGGTCAAAACATATAGACATAAAATATCATTTTTCAAGAGAAAAGGTTGAACAAAATGTAATAAAATTAAATTACATTCCCACAGGTTTGCAGCTAGCAGATGGACTCACAAAGCCATTGCCTGTCGTGGCCTTTCAAGCAATGAAGTCCAAATTAGGATTAAAATGAATATGGTTCATTTTAAATGATTCAATTAATTTATTGTGAAAATTATGAATTATGTTTGATTGATACATTTATGAATATTATATATTATATAGTCTGATTAGGTTTTTCTGGGTTTTTCCTAATCCTTGCAACAAATGTTGGACTATTATTATGTATTCCCAGTGTATACTTGTAAACTGTACTGTACTGTGGTAAATGTTAGAAATATGTAATGACGATTCGAAAGTGCTTCTAAAAGAAGTTTTATTGAACAAATAAATGTTTGAGTTTGATTTTGTAAAGATTGATTTAATGATTAATTTTTGAGGGGGCGTGTTGGAATTATATGCAAAAATTAATAAATTATTATTGTTGGAATTATATGCAAAAATTAATAAATTATTATGAGTATAGTAACTCATTTGATCTTTTTTGTAAGTATAAAATAACCGCCACCCGTTAATATTTGTTCAGTCCTGTTTTAATTTGTGAACAGTACACAAGTATAATACAGTAAAATAAAAAGTGATAAAGTGAAGTGTAGTATTATTTTATACCCTAACCTCCTACATTAGTGATTAAATTGATGCTAGTCGTGTTCAGATTATACGCTTTGATAAATCTTGGAACTAACCATGAACTAACTAGACAAATTTGTATTTAATCCACTTTAGTTATGTATTAGTGTAATTTTATTTAAGATTATTTATTCCTGTAAATGCCTTTATTAATTGCTCTTGTATTAATTGTATTTGAAATTATAGCATGACAAATAGCTTAATTTTAAACCAAAGTATTTGTTGGCAGCTTAGCTGATTCACAGTTTTATTTTTAATCAGTTTGTATTTGGTAATAGATTATGTTTTATTATTTTGTATGTTGTATTAGGCATTTATTCTATGACTGACATATGCTGTGCTATTAGTGATAAAATTGCCAATTTTGTAGGTCAAATCCTTATTGGTTAATAACTAAAAAAAATTGTATGGATTGACTTCAAATATTTCAGATAATAATAATAAAATAAGAAATTATGATCTATTTCTTACAAAAATGTGTGTTTAAAATCTGTATAAATTATCCATGTGCGTAAATGTCGCTATAAGATTGTAAAACCGTGAGATCTAACACGTGAAATTCGACGCATGGTGTTTACAATATTTTATTATATACCTCCTATGAACATTTTTAAATTCAAATCAACATAACATTTAATAATTGTGATCAATATAATATACTTACCTTCTGTACATCCAGTCTATCCATCTAAACTAAGGAAGGTTGAGATCGAAAAAGGCTTCGCTTTAGTACAAATGTGTGATAATTCGTGGATCGCAAAGAAAAATTTTAATCAGTGAAAATTATATTTTAAGCTAAATAAAAGGGTTACGTACTTATTTTGTTTTTTATTACTTTGTTATTTAATATCTCCTCCATTTGAATAATTAACGTTAAGTGGGTTAAGTAACTAGGTACTTACCATAGCTAGTAGCTACAATTACTTTAATAGAATGTTTTTATCCCGAGTATTAGAAAAAGATAGGTTTACAGTGCAGTGGCGTAACGGGCTAAGACTGACCGCTGAAGGCAAGGGCATCATACATGTGTATAATGAATAATCTATGGCCAATTATAGGCCATTATATGCTACCTCTCCGAGCTGGGACGTGTCTCGGAAATTGTACGATGAATATGTGTTAAAGTCATTTAAGTATAATAATCAATTTTAAATTTTAAAATTTCTACAATAATGAACCATTATTCGTGGTTGTGGCATGGGCATGGGCATCCAATACTATAGTAAGTAGCAGTGTTGTAGGTTTATTTACATAACAAGTAAAATAAGTCTAGCTAAAACATCCATTGCATAGGGAATTTTCTACATAATTACCAACGAGTACCGGTCAAATGTGGCTACTTGACCACATTTTTTTACTTTTTCTTAGCTAACTTATTTATGTTAAACTTTTATTAACATTTTATGATTTGTTCATGTCATGAATGATTTCATCATTCACTTTTACTAGGTATTTCTTTAAAATATATTGAATCTGACATTATTTACAAATAAACGTAATACAGGTCAAGTTGACACTGATGTGGTATCTTGACCTTGCACATCAGTTTTCATAGGTAGATGCTTAACATTCTTGTTTTAGGCTAAGTTGCTATTACTTTTTAAGTCTTCGACTTATTAAATATTGCAGCCCGAAGCTTTACAATAAACTGTTAGGCTCTGGCTACCTGGTCAAGTTGCCACGGGATTTGTAATGATTTCATACAAAGCATTACATGACGGATAGGGTTGTCACAAACAAGACACAAATTTTAATGAACTATTTATTTATTAAACTAAATTTAATACATATGTATATGTTTATTACTTAATACTTATAGGTATTTATTAATAGGTAAGGAAACATTTATTTTTCATTAGAAATATGCTAAATCGTTGTCATCAAAGAGAGTATTTAAGTATCTGGATTGTCCGAAATTTGCAGCAAATTTATTGATTTTACTATGCAAAACTCGAAACAGATAAAAAAAGGAAAAATGCAGTCACGTTATTTTTTGTGTCAACCCTAGGCGTCGGTCAAGTTGCCACGCAGCGGTCAATGGCAACTTGACCTAACCTGAGGCATCAATGCCCAAGCAAATATTTCGACAGATGAGCCTAAAATTGGATAGTTCCCACTGTAAAATCAATCTCTAGGGTTTATTACACAACATATCAAAACTGTACTCACCTGAGATGTGCAGTTTAAGCTCTACAAACATAATAATACTGACACCGGCAAAAGATCCTTAGTCACAGTCACACTTCGATACGTCATATTGCGAGAACCAACAGCGTTACCGCTTTAAAATTAAAATATGTTGCCAATTAATATTTTAAAAACCTACCAACATCGATACGTTAGGTCAATTTGCTTTCAATTCTACAAAATTTGATATTTTGTTGTTAAACGGAAGGTGTGGTCAAGTTGCCAAGTAAAGGTCAAGTAGCCACATTTGACGGTACCTATTGCAATACAATATTTATATATATATATACCTCTGTGTTAAACACTGAAAATTATAATTACTTTTCATAGAGAACGCGCCATTTTTTAAATACCTACCCATAGTTTGAATAGTGTTGCCATTTAAAAAAATTTACTCATCCGTTAGTGACATATCACACTAGCGGATTGCGAGCGGTTTCAAAGCGGAGCGGGTGCGCAACGAATACGTTGCGGTTGCGCAGCGAATTCGTTGCGGACGCGTGGCAGATGCGCAACGTTTACGTCGCAGTCATGTACACTCATTAACAAAATGGAATCCGTGCTGGTTGTTACTTATAACTTGTGATAGTATAATAATTATGAGATCATTATTTTTTACGAGTTTCATAACATGTTAATGTTTAGGGTATTGTTTTATCTATTAAATCTTGGTCGAAATGCAATCAGATAACTTAATTGCTCATTAAGAAAGTTCATTAGTGAAATAAATGTTAAAGCTCCTTAACTAAAACAGGGCTATCTTATTATTAGATAAATAGCAGTGAATAGAAAATTTTATCAAGCAACCAGCAACTCACTATCACTTTGCTCATAATTAGGTTCACAAAATCTCTTTATAACATACGTTGCTATGGGAGAGATTATACTGGTCAGTCGTTACATACTTTTGGAATGTATGGTACATTCTAAAAGTCCTAGTAATTCAATTTTATAGCACCTTTTTTTAACAACTCCAGTTGTTATTACATCTTTAGTTAACTGTTAAGTAAGTGCATTTCCACAGTACGGTTAAAAAATTGAGTGCTACAGAAACGATGGAAATATTGAATGGAAGTTAGGCAAGGCGGAAGGGCTGGCTTTTGTGCGAGAGTATACAAAATGACGCGTCCGCAACGAATTCGCTGCGCAACCGCGGCGTGTTCGTTGCGCGCCCGCAACGTATTCGTTGCGCACCCGCTCCGCTTTGAAACCGCTCGCAATCCGCTAGTGTGATATGGCACTTACAAAAAGAAACTTATCAATGAGTTATTCAAGAGTTATTCTGATAATTTCATATCTTATGCGTATTTTATCTGAGTATTTTATACTTATATTATTATTGTTGAAAGCGCACTGTGAATCCTTAGCACAAATCATGATTGTTTTCATTTGATACATCGAGTACACGCCCTTTCTATTCATAACAAGAAATAATTTTATTTCAAATTTCAATGTACTTATAAATGTTTTTGATTACATTTTCTAATTTTGGTATTGTTACTACTTATTTTAATTCAAAATTTAAATTAAAAGTTCACATTTATAACAACACGTAACAATTAACACGTAACAATTAATTTAATAATAATTTAATAATTTTACATTACTGATTACAGTATTTAAATAAATTCTTTTTGAACATATCAAATATCTTAAATTTTAAAATACGGTGGTAATGGGAAATGTATCAATTTAAATGACGCTGTTCTCAATTGGCTGATATTATACGATGCGAATTTTCAGCCAATAGATTAAAAGCAACAAAACGTTCTTTGACCCCGTCTGAATTATTCACCAATCAACAAATAAAATCATGTGACAAGTTTGACAAGTGGCGTCATACGGCATTTTACATTTATCGAGTCTCTGTATTAAGTATATAGTCTATGATCGAGGCGTCATTCCGGCCGGCCTTCATTTTCACCGCACGGCGCACCACGCGCCCGCCATTTTGTTGCTAAAGATCGGCTCGGTGCGAGTGAAGGGTTCTTTGTTTTATGTGCACAAGTGAAAATAAATACACAGTAGTTTATAAATAAAGCATCCGTCAAAATGGTCGCGGTAAGTAAACCTTTAATATCACAGTTACACTATTACGTAAATATATGGGGCACCTATTCATCATCTACGTCTTTTTTAGCAAACCAAAGTATTCGTGGGAAGCTTGCCGCAGGGCTCCAAGCCGGAGGAATTGAGAAAACTGTTCGAACGGTTCGGCGTAGTGACAGAATGTGATATTATGAATAGATGCGGATTCGTACACATGCAGACAGAGGATCAAGCGTCTGCGGCAATTCGCGCGCTGCACAACACATCATTCAATGGCGGCGTCATAACGGTAGAGCGAGGCAGGATCAAGGAGCGCGGCCAGCGCGGCGGCGGCGGCGGCGGTCGCGGCGGCATGCGAGGGGGCATGAGAGGCATGGACAGGCGCGGCGGAGGCCCGATGCGCGGCGGCCCGCCGAGGGACGCGCCCTACCCGATGAGGGACTCGCGTCCCATGGGCCCGATGCGTGGCAGCGACATGCGCGGCCCGCCAATGGGCGGCGGGGGCATGTCCATGCGGAACGGCATGGGCGGCGGAGCGCCCTACGACCGCGGCATGGACCGGCCGCCGATGGGTGGATATGACGACAGATACAACGGATACGGAGAAGACCGTCGCGGCTTCGCTTTGATGGACGGTCGTGGGGCTAGAGACCAGTACGGCGCGCCTCCCCCCATGTACCCGGACGACAGGCGCGGGTACGGAGCCGTGGACGACATGCCGCCCATGTACCCTGACGACAGGCGTGCGCCCATGTACCCTGATGAAAGGGACATGATGGACAGGCGAGGTGGCATGCGGGGAGGGCCCATGCCTATGGCGTCTGGGTACGACAGAGCACCGCCACGAGCAGCTCCCATGGGCAATGGTGATATGTACAGCAGGAGAACACCACCTCCAATGTAAGTTCATTTAAATACATAAATTTATGTACATTTTGACATTCTCTTGTCTCTAAATTTCAGTTTGCCAAGTTTTAGGAGAAATTCAATCATATCCTATTACATTAGCTAATGCAAATCAAATTAACACATTGTTCAAAATATCATTGACACATTACTACTGCAATGGTTCTAAATCTTTTCCTGTACATTAATACAAATCATTCTTCATTTGTAATCTTAATATTTTCTACAAGTACATTCTCAAATAAACATTGTATGTATAATAAAATAAGTCGACTTCAGCTTAAAAATTTCACAAAGATTTTTTCTAGAATAAAATAAAAGGAAGATTAATTTTTTGAAATGTAAAAAGTAAAACCCTAAATCGTAACTAACAATCTTAAATCCAAACTAAATCAATTCTGCAAAAGTATATGCTTGCAATGCGACCAAACTTACAAGTCTTGATGATATAAAGTTTCATGGAAAATTGTTATTGTCATAACAATTTTCCATTTTGAAATAAAATTCTCATGATATCTTAGAATACTAAGTATTATATCATACAGATTGGGACAATGGAAAATATGGGAATGATGCATACAGCTTTCCAAACTAACTAGAAAACTATAACTTACAATTTATTTTGCTACGTCTTGGGATATAAGTTCAAATAAATATAAAATTAGAAGTTTTCTTTTCCATTAACAGTTCCTATGACTGCAAAATTTGTAACATTTCACCCTTTCTTAGGCCACATTGTTCGTAATAATTGAATTTTACTCATTCAATAAATCATCATAGGATTAATTATTTACTTGTTTTTTGTAACTTATCAATTGAAGTTTCCTAAATCAATCTATACTAATATTATAAAGAGGAAAGGTTTGTATGTATGTATGTATAGTTTTCACGCATAAACTACTGGACCGATTTCGATGAAATTTGGCACAGATAATCTTTAGACCCTGAGAAAGAACATAAGCTACATTTTATTGCGAAATATGTACCACGGGCGAAGCCGGGGCGGACCGCTAGTGTTAAATAATAAAATTTTATTTAATGTTAAATTCTGAACATTTTCCAGGCGCGGCGGTGGCGGTGCGGCAGCGGGGTACGACCGTGACCCGTACGCACAGCAGTACGCTCCCATGGGACGGTAAGCATCCACACGCTGTGTATAGCAGGCGGCAACTGGTGTGCGAACAGACGATTTTGGGAACATTTCTGTATCTATACCAGTTGGTTGTAAAAACATTGTCAGTTGTGTTCGATACTGGTCTTAGACTGTCTGGATAAATGCAGGCAGTTGATAATGAAGATATTTCACAATTTTTATAAAAAATAGGTATTGCTAATTGTTTAATTATTTTGAAAGGTAATGGTCTTTTCATTCACCTAAATGATAA
Organism: Colias eurytheme; assembly: GCF_061535395.1. Lineage (NCBI taxonomy): Eukaryota > Metazoa > Arthropoda > Insecta > Lepidoptera > Pieridae > Colias > Colias eurytheme. Next base: position 9,200,758 of record NC_142997.1, on the reverse strand, counting down.
AAAATGAGAAAATACTTTATATACAAGTTGCATTGCATTCAAATAATTCTCTGGAATAGAAAAGAGAATATTGTGTATGTTTTTGACAAAAATTTGGACCATTACAGTTTTTTGATGATTGCTTACAATTTTCTTAATGTTTATCTTTAATCAGATGTTTACACACTGGTTGCTCACACGATTTAATGTTTGTTTTTCACTTGCACACAATTTCACTTTCTTTGATGTCTCTAGAAAAATAGCTTAGAAAATTCCGTTACAAAGTTGCGTTTGAGTCAGACGGAAATCGATTAGAGAACAGTAACTGGCCGACGAAATTGCGTGGCATACGGCTATTTCCTAAGGAATTTGTCCGGAACAAAATCTTCACCAAGTAAAAAAATATCTGGAATCTCTCGCTATATAAAATTTCATTGAATCTGCCCTCGTACATTTTAAATTTCAAGGAATCTGTCCCCGTAAATTTTTAATTTCAATGCTCTATCATAATTTTCGGTGTATTTTTATTAAATTCATGAATTGAACAGCATAAATATTACATTTTTGAGAGAGAGATGTTAACAACGTAAATGTCAATTAGATTTCCGAAAGTAAACACAATAGAGTCCAAATTGAACCGCAGTAGTAGCAAAGAGAGCATGCGATAAAGCGCGAGCGAGCGGGCAATGCGGGCTCGCGGCGCGGACCGCTGACGTTCCTTTCGTTTGCAGCTACGCACAAACGCAACGTTATCCGTAAGAGTAGGCGATGCGAGGCGACGGCGGCACTAAGCGGCTTTCTTGTTTAGCGCGGGCGGAGCGGCGCACGGCGGCGGCGGCCGGGCCCGGCCCCAGCGCACCAACAAAAACTGTATATCGCTCGTGTAGCCGCCCGGCGACACCTGCCCGCCGCGCCACGCGAAGAATCCAGTGTTTTTCGACCCCCCCGTGCCCCCGACGTGCTCCTCCCCCCCAATGACTCCAACGAAATAGACGGACTTCAATCTATGTTTTGTTACTCTGACGACCGGTCGAAAGACACTGATAGGCTGAGCGACGACCCGTAATCATGTAAATCGCTTATGAATCATTTCGGCATTTCATTCCCGTCGCACGTGACGAGACACAATCGTTGTCGGTTGGCGTCTAAGCAATAAATCTGTAAGGTATTCTAAGATGTATTTTTTAAGATAGATTAAACCACTTGTTTTAAAATCAGTGTTTCAGTTCGTATCCACCTCCCCCCCGCTCCCGTCCCCCATCCCGGCTCCGGCATGTGGAATAACTTGTGTTGAGTTACAGGAGACGCGTCCGCGCTGTGATGTCTGAGTCACAGGCGAGACGCGAGCGTAGTGTTAGGTCGCTACCGACTGTAGGCACGTAGCGGAGTGAGTGCGATGAGATAACGTTGCGACGGAAAGTCCGTGCGAGTCTTTCGGACGTTAGTTGCGGTAAGGCGCAAGCGGCCGCGAGCCATAGCCGATGCTATGACGCTCGACGTGCGGCAAACGTTAAGGCGCCAGAAGGAGACGCAGCAAATGTTTACAATCGTAAGTACGGAACGAGACGTTTGCGAACGGCCGCCCAATGGAAGTTGATTGCGTAATACATTTCGAATTGTTAAAGTTAAATCAGCACGTGTGTTCACTCGACACGTTTTCTGTGCGCACTTGATGACTATTGCCTCTGCCAGGTGTCGCCACTGACGCAGCTCAGTTCGTAAAGCGCACTGCATTAATTGTCAGTTTTGTATTCGTCCAAACGGCGCCGCTCATATTAATATATTTATTTGTTTTAAAAGCACATTTTCAAAGGTTTTTGTTTTACAGGTATTGGCCTCCAAGATGAAGGAAGAGCTATAAAATTATGGACTTTACCTCATTGTGCTTTGGCATATACTTTAAATTTGGCTGTGTTGGAGTAATAAACGATTTTTAAAGAAAGTTATCTTTTATTGCGTTGCCATTGTTGTAAACTTACCCTTTTTTCTACTTGCTCATTGCTTTTAGAGTAGGTACATATTATATTACAATTCTAGAGTAGAAGACAATACCTATTGTATGAAGTCATGAAACTATACATCAGTTAAAATGGATGACAAGCTCGAAATAGTAATAATATTATAAGCAGCTAGTGGTCCGCTTTGTCATAACTCATAAACCAAAGTAACTAATGCCGTAATTAAGCGCCATCTATGGCAATTTATAAAATTTAGTGCGATTCAATACGCATCATTGTGGATCTTCTTTATAGGAAAGATAAGTCTTATCAATGTTATAAGACAAACAAACACTTTCTTATTTTTTAAATAAGGATTAATGACTAATGAAAGATAAATATTAATATTATGATGACAATGCATATCTCTGTTTTGACTTGTAATGCACATAAGTAGTTGATACAAAAATTTAAAATCTAGAATTCAATTTATCTTGTGTTTGGTAGCCTAGAAGAGATGGCTACTAAAGCCATAAGGCCGCCATTTGTGCATGTCTCTCTTCTGTATATGTATGTCTTTTTCCTGTTTGTAATGGTGTACAATAAAGCGTTTTCATTCATTCATTCAATGAAATGCTGTTATCGTTAATAGAACCGTACCTACAAATCTTTATGTAATACCTATTAGGTAGGTAACTAAGAAATTACAGGTCTTGTAAAAAACTGTTTGAAAGAACCAATGTGTTGAATGTATACGGTACAAATATTATAGTACATACTACAAACCAGAACTAAATACTGGTTCAATGGACTGCATTAAAAACTCACAGACTCGAATTAATTACCTATCCATATTGCCACACGTTAAGTTTATCTCTTTTTTAGTCAAAATCTACAGTTTATTTATGGGAATTGAAAAGTAATAAAAAGAAATGCTGTTATTTCAAACACTTTATTTCTCCAGCAATCACTTTTACATATTATATACCTACTTATTACAACAAGTAGATAGGAATAACATGCAACAAAAATTCAATAAAAAACAAATGCTTAACGATAAACAATTAGGTACACCATTATAAAATAAGTTTGTCTATTACCATTTCTATTACAAATACTTTACATACGTTGTTTCAATATCACCAATCTAATTAAGATTCTAAAAAAACCACCTCATTACGCAGAAGAGACAATAAATCTTCCATTCAATGTCATCTCAAAGAGTCGAGATACACCGACGCGTTGTGTATCGACTTGATTAATTTATTTACTTCATAATTTATGGACGATTTAACGAAATCGGCGACATTATAATTAGTTACTACGCCGCAGTCGCTAGCATTGCAATGAAAAATGTCAAGAATTTTTGAGGTTATTTTCTCTGGGTCGCTGTGGTGCACGGCTTTGGGAGACATCCGTCTGGCTTTCCTGAACAAGGTGTCAGCAGCTAGTGTCAGGTTGTTTGAAATTAAATTCCCGCGCTTCACTTCGCTGCGTGCCATGCGCCCGAGTAAATAGCCTGAAAATTATACATTTGAATTAACTCATCGCATAAAAATGATGTCAAAGCATAAAACTACTTAGGTCAAGACAATTTATAAACAATACAATGCCTACATATTCGTACTTATCACAATTATTTCTATGGAATTTACGAAAAATTGTTTAGAATTAATTTACTTACAAAAAAAATACCCAAAGTAGCAAAAAAGCGGTAGAAATTCGAAATCTTTGATTTTACCACACATTTTTTGTTTTATTTCAATTGTTTGGTAAACATTGATTGTACCTACTCTACATTAAAAATTGATCTTGCAAAAAGTAAAAGCAAACAAAATTCGCCAAATCTAACACAAACAAATAAAACATACCACCAAATATACAAATGATTCCGATAAAGAATATCAAGGTAGCGCACAGTCTCCTGGTGACGTGCGGTTGGGAACCGGTGCAAGACCTGCCGTTGGTCATGACCACAGCGTCACTGCAGCCCGAGACCAGCTTCGACTGACTCCTGTGTATTTTTAGACCGCCGGTATTGTCTGGGCGGAGACATTTTATGTTTGCGTGAAATATTATGATTTCTGTCGTTGTAACGACACCGCTGCCGACGTTCACTAGGCGCGCGAAATTTTTACAAAGTTTTATTGGGATTTTATAAACTTGAATATGTAATGCAATTTTTGTAGCATAGGTTAGGTTTATTTTTATAAATCGTGAATTGTAATTTACTTTATTGATCTGAACATGTGGGCACAGTGCATAATATGTACTTACTTATAGCACCCTACATTCTTTAGGATTTTTTTAAACTAATCTTCCCTATTTAGTCATGCCCTACCTTCAGATCCGCAGATCTTTTTTTGTTCATATGTTTTGCAAACTTTCACATAATACTGCAAATTCTTTTCACATGCTTGTAAAAAGTGTAAAATAGTAAAAGTGTTGTTTAGTTTTTCGAGGTTTTATTTTAATTTCTAAGGTACTGAAATATTTTCTGTCAGAATGTTTTATCAGTTTCGAGGACACTTTACTTATAATATTATGAGTAAATGCGAAAGTGCAATTGTTGGTCTTTATTTAACGTTGTAAAGAAGCTGATTTTTGTGTTTGGCGATAGTAAGGAATTGGTAAGGAAGCTAGAGAATGAAAGCTCTCATTAGGATTTACTTACGTAAAGTTGAGCCCATAGAAATCTAAATAACAAGACACATAGAAGTGCTTTATTGTCATAATTCGTATGAAAACCGCTGTCGCCAAAATCAACACATTCAAACCGAAAGCTAAACAGTACACACAAGTAAACTATGCCTTTTATTGGACAGCTCGATTTTAGTGAAAACTAACTTAACTATTAAATTAAGCTTTTGAATATGTATCCTAACGCACGAATTTACAGTTTATTTTAGAATAACATCCCTAAGTATATGAGACTTTTTGCTCCAATACGAACAAACGTGATAATAAGAATGGTAGACTGTGTCATTCATTGTTATTTCGATTACTATGGTGACACTCGTAATACTTGTAAATATTCTATAATTTTAAGGAAAAACGGCATTATTTCTAAAAAAAATATTTTCCGATGAAATATTATTCCTTTATAAGTATAATTACAACTTGTGGAAGAATTTCCGCAATGGGAGTTGGAAAAACACACCATGTATACACTCATACGTCTCCAGAGCAACTGAACAGTGACGAATGCACTGGTGATGTGCAAATCACCTGAGTGGCGACAAGGTCACGCACGCTTACGACTTCTAGTGTCTTGTTATTTAGATTTCTATGGTTGAGCCACTTTATCAGATAAGAAATGAGAATTCTAATTTCCTATTAACTATATTATTGTTACAGACTATACCAATAGTCTATACCATTCCATTGTTATTTTTAAAAGGGTGGAAACATAAAAAAATAAAACAACAATAACAAATAATCATTTATTTAAACATTTATAATAAAAATAAGTAATTGTAATAATCTAATTCCTATCATTATTATTTATATTTGGCGCGTTTTATCCATTGTAATTTTTAATTTTAACTTTTATTGTGCTGAAGTGTTCTTATTTACTGCAAAACGAGCCTCTTAAAAATAAAGACAATTTACAAAGCATCAAATATAATGTATTTACAACTATTATTAAATCGCAGACAATTTTGATGTTATAACTTCAATTCTCGATGATATAAAAATATGAAAACTTTTTTAAATATAACAATCTTGACAAAATATTTTTCCTTGTTCAATTGGTAATGTAGGGTCCATCCAGGCTCCTGGCTAACCTGAAAAGAAAAAAAAATCTTCAAATATCACACATCTTTATGATTGTGAAACTGATTCGTGTATTGGTAACAATGATAACGACGATTAGATCAATTACAGATATAAGCATGGGTGATTCTCTTGAACTGGATCAAGATAACATATTGATTTGATTTTAACCAGAATTTTAATATGGTAGGGGTGATTCTAGCCATTTGCGAATACCGCATTTGAGTGATTCTAATCGAAGCATAACTAAATAAATAAATAACATATTGGCGTGATTCTGATAGTTCCAAACAAATTATTGGGTTGATTTTAACCAGTCCTAGATTTTGAGATTAAACTAGGTTCCCTCAGTGAAATACTAACCATTTTCAGCAGTTCCACCCTAGTTTTGCGGCCCCATATTGAACAGCAGCTTGAGATCTTCAATGGTTAGTTTGGAAGCTGCGTGTCGAGCGCCAGTCAGCACGTTTTCAGCCATTTCGAGTTTTGCTTCTTGTAATTTACGGATCGATTGCTCCACTGTGTCCACACACATGAATCTGTCAAGAAAATTACGTAAAGAAGACGAGATATTGTAGGTCTCTAGATATTGAAACATTACAATTTTGCAATATGATGTTTTTCTATTTTGTTGTTATGTACACATCACAACGAAGAGTGAATAACTTTTAAAACAGGAATCATGAAATTTACCAAATTTTAATTTTTAAGTAAGATTAAGTATATTTGATTATATGGCATTTTGTTTTACTGTTAAATTTTACTTTAACATATAAAAAAACGTTCAGGAAACGTATAACTTATAAATTGTAGAGTTGGCGTAACTAAAAAAGGAAAAACCAAAGTATCCATATTGCAACTTCGATCTGAAAAAAAATCTTCCATATATACAAAACCAAATTTTTCTCAATTTCCAAGATATATATCATGACATAAATTAAAACAGACGAATGTGCCAAATTTTTTATATCAATATTTTGCCTTCATTCATCGCAGACAGTCCGCCGACGTTAAACAAACATTGGCTTCAGGCGACTCACTCGTCACTGTTATATTTTTAATAATAATATCCTCTCATTCACAAACTGCATACTAGTTATGGGCCATGTCTTTTTCTGAGGTTTGTTGAAAAAATTTATTCAAACCTATTATGGCCAAATGTTCTTCTTTAAATCCTTTTGTGACCTATACTTGGCTATTTTCTTAACAACAGTGCTTAAAAATTCTTATTCCTTTAAAATTAAACATTTATGCTTCTATTCTGTTTAGTAAATAAATAAATAAATATTTCAGGACAATTTTCACACACGGCACAATCTGATCCCATACTAAGCTTTCGCTTGTGTTATGGAAACCAGATGGCTGATAAACATACAAATATAATTTTTAAATAAATACTTATATAGATAATTAACACCCAGACACAGAGCAAACATCTATGTTCATCACACAAATATTTGCCCTGGGTGGGAATCGAACCAGAAATATATCATTACTGTCAACTAGACTGTCTATAATCATTGGATCATAGGTATGCAAATGCTAAGGTAAAAAAAGATGAAAACTACTTTCGAATTTTGAATTACGATTTGTTTTCCGAGTTTTATTATCTCTTCTAAAGTCAACAAAAAGATTTTACGTCCTTTTGTAAATAGGTTAAAAACACCAGAATATCGCTAGTTCAGTGAATAGATGTCAATGATGAATGATAATGAACTGGTGACTCGGTTTTCAAACGGTCAAAATTATTGCGTATTTGCCAAAACCTACCAATGTCACGGCGAAATGAATTCCAATTTCCAGGAAAGTCAACGGAAGTCGTATATTATTTCAAATTATCTTCTTTAGTATGGTGTTAATTATTTAGTGATGTATTTTTCAGGGTTGCTAAATTAACCGTAGCTTGTATTAGGATGTCATAAAATATAAAAGAGACAGCACATAAATCATTTTGGCGCTAACCAGAAATATATTTTTGACTGGCTTATACAAAAAGCGGTGGGATAAAATTTGTAATGTTTTTATATCGAATGATCTCTTGAATTTCGTTGTTTTTTTCACAAGTAAAGAAAAGATAAATAGATAGGAACATTGATCCTAACGTAGAAATAAGCCAGGTTTTTTGCAAGTTATTTGTTAATTGCATGTTTTGTTCTTAGCCCATTAACTAGTTAATTTTAAACTATTTTACTTTGACACGTAGTTCAACCATTAATAATTTCGTTACAAGTTTAACACAAAGTCATATTAGAGTGCAATGAGTACATATCTCCATATGTATCAATCGTATACAGTGCAATGTTGTAATACTTTTAATGCTCATGTTCTGCATATGTAACAATCGTATACAGTGCAATGTTGTAATACTTTTAATGCTCATGTTCTGCATATGTATCAATCGTATACAGTGCAATGTTGTAATACTTTTAATGCTCATGTTCTGCATATGTAACAATCGTATACAGTGCAATGTTGTAATACTTTTAATGCTCATGTTCTGCATATGTATCAATCGTATGCAGTGCAATGTTGTAATACGTTTAATACTCATGTTCTGCATATGTATGTATATGTATGATTCGTATACAGTGCAATGTTGTTATAACTTTAATGCTCATGTTCTGCATATGTATCAATCGTATACAGTGCAATGTTGTAACATACGTTTAATGCTCATGTTCTGCATATGTAACAATTATATACAGTGCTATGTTTAATGCTTTTGTTATATTTTGTTGTTTTCTTTTTTATGGTGAACATAATGAAATCATTTTCAATTCGCATCTGTATATGTTGAGTTTGTATAGTGTTGTGAGCACGATAAATAATTATGCAATAAACAGTTATTTGAGTGCGAGATGAGTTCGTGTGTTGTTTTTTCCCCTGTAGACGTAACACTCGTACAGTTGCAGGGCACATGCCTGTATATGTGCACGTGGCGGGTCTGCCCCACGCGGTAGACGCGGTCGCGCGCCTGCTCCTCCAGCTGCGGGTTCCAGTGCGGGTCGAGCAGCAGCAGGTGGCTCGCGCCGCACAGGTTCAGCCCCACGCCGCCCGCGCACAGCGACAGCAGCATCACCTGTATATGTGCACGTGGCGGGTCTGCCCCACGCGGTAGACGCGGTCGCGCGCCTGCTCCTCCAGCTGCGGGTTCCAGTGCGGGTCGAGCAGCAGCAGGTGGCTCGCGCCGCACAGGTTCAGCCCCACGCCGCCCGCGCACAGCGACAGCAGCATCACCTGTATATGTGCACGTGGCGGGTCTGCCCCACGCGGTAGACGCGGTCGCGCGCCTGCTCCTCCAGCTGCGGGTTCCAGTGCGGGTCGAGCAGCAGCAGGTGGCTCGCGCCGCACAGGTTCAGCCCCACGCCGCCCGCGCACAGCGACAGCAGCATCACCTGTATATGTGCACGTGCATCACATAGTATACAGGGTGTCCCATATGTCCATGTCACAGCGAACAGGGATGATACACTGGGTCATAACAATTATCAAAAAAATAAAAATTTATGGACATAATTTAAAAAATTAATAAATTCAATATTATGGATATAAATCAGTAAATACTGTAACAAAATCGCTATAGAAAAAAAATCACAAATTAGTTTAACACCAATTGCAAATAAAATAAATAATTTTAATTTGATCCACATCATCCAATCTCCCCACATACCCTCACTTTCCCGTTGGGATCGTTGAGCGCATCAATGAGCGGCGCGCGCGCAGACACCGACACGGAGCCGCTCAGCGTCACCGTGTCTACGCGCTCCTTCTTTAGCTCCTGTTCCACTAGCTTGAGCACGGACGTCCATTGGGATACCACTACTGCTTTCTCGCCTGGAAGTGTTTGGAATTCAAGAAAATTAAAGATTGAATAAAATTTTCTCTATAAATATAGTTGGTTTAGTGTCAGTCCCCTGATTTCCTATATACTTGATGAATTATTCATTTATTTATTCGTAATCATACAGCATTACAGTAAATAACATTTCTTAATATATTCTGTATTAACAAGTGAATATCTTTAAGTAAAAAAAAAATATTAATTATCATTTCACACACCTATTATTATTATCAATATATTATTACATCAACATACCTTTATTCGGCAATATCTCATTGAGCAAGCAATCCATAACCGCCTGGATCTTAGAGGATCGCTTATCAAGTCTGAACACCGGGTTATTGGGCGATAGCACGGAACGTATTGCCTCTGCCGCTGTAGTTCCCTCCCCTTGTATACCCTCCTCTTCTTCTTCCTCCTTATTTGTATTTCCACTCTGGAGGAAATAAATCGGTCAAGAGCGAGTTAGACTGGTTAAAATGTGGGTTCCGTATAAATATGATAAATAATAAATAAATATTTCGAGACAATTTTCACACATGGCACGATCTGATCCCATACTAAGCTTTCGCTTGTGTTATGGAAACCAGATGGCTGATAAACATACATATATAATTTTAAATAAATACTTATATAGATAATTAACACCCAGACACAGAGCAAACATCTATGTTCATCACACAAATATTTGCCCCGGGTGGGGATCGAACCCACGACCTCTGGCTTGGAAGACAGGGCCACTACCAATCAAGCCATCCGGCCAGTCAATGATAAAGAGCAACTGTGCCAAAGTTGTATTAGACCGGAATTGGTCCTTCGAGTCTTGAGTAATTGATGAATGTAAATTTTCTGTTTATTCACTAGATATTATAAAATACATCCTTCTGCTACATGGGTCTGTCTGTCTGTTCGCAATAGCGTGATTTTCGGGGAAAAATTTATTCTGTAATTTGTTGTTTTGGACAACGCGGGCGGAAATCTAATTATAGTAATTATTAAACTAAGCATATTGACGATTCAAAAGAAAGTATATTTAAATGAACAAATGATGTAAAGTTATAGTATGACTTAAGTGATATATTGAGAAATTAAATATTAGAAAAAATCTCATTTACAAAGCATTTCAATAATTTAAACCAACTATAAAAATATATCAATACCTTCCGTCTTTCCCTAGAATCCTCCAACGAGAGCTTATTGAGTTCAGCTAGTAGGTCCTGTCCAGCGGGGTCCGGCTGCAGGTCCACGTCCTGGTCCTGGTCCTGGTCTTGGTCCAACATGGCCGCGATCAGCCCGCAGTGGCAGCAAACCTGACGCAATCGCAGCAGCAGCACCAAGATCTCGTGGGACTTTACTGGTTTCGCGCCTGGTGGTATGGTATGATGATGGTAAAAATATACAGTTTTGTCATGAAATCTAAAAAAAAAGACTGTCTAGAAACTGGCGACTGTTCTAAAATGATATAAATTGTTATAAGACCAATGATATGCATTGATGATTGAAGTATTCATCGTAGAAACATAAAAAAAATTTAGCAGCCCGCTTCTACTGCTAAAGTAATGAAAGGTATTTGCAATCAAAGGACCAAAATTGGAATAATTTAATGCAGGAAATTTGAAAATGTACCAAATATAATTATTTTACTTTATAAATGTTAACCTTTCTTCTTACCTTGCAAAGCGATCATCCTTTTATGCATCTTCGCATATTCGGAATCCTTGTTTGGTGGTTGGTGTATCGCTCCTTCTACTTTTTCCGCTCGCTGGTGAAGGAACTGCGCGAAGAGAGTCTTCGAGAAGACCAGCACCTGGTGTACAGTTTACGTATTACATCGATAGTGGACTGTATATAGGTCGCTCTAAACGCTGCTAATAATGCTATGATATAATGGGACAACTGGGAACACTTTAAATACTGCTAATTCTTATATATAAAATTCTCGTGTCACAATGTTAGTCTGCATACTCCTCCGAAACGGGTGGACCGATTCTCATGAAATTTTCTGTGCATATCGGGTAAGTCTGAGAATCGGCCAACATCTATTTTTCATATGTACCACGGGCGAAGCCGGGGCGGACCGCTAGTAATTATATATAATTTACGCGGATTCGAGCGGATAGATTAGCACTCGGGCGCTGGTATGGAAGAACTGCGCTTTCCGGCCGGTTCGACCGTCGCACGATAATAATGCTGAGGCAGCTTGACCTCATTTACGTTATTGCTCAATTATTGAAATATGTAATGTAGCTATAGATAATAAGTAATAAATGTTTAAAATAAAATATTTGTTCGTTGCTCGAACACCTGGAGTTATTATTAAATGAATGAATAAAAATGTTTTTTGTTCATCGAAGTTGCAGTTGCAGCTGCTGCATAGAAGTTGCAGTTGCAGCTGCTGCATCGAAGTTGCAGTTGCAGCTGCTGCATCGAAGTTGATGTTGCAGCTGCTGCATCGAAGTTGTTGTTGCTGCATCGAAGTTGCAGTTGCAGCTGCTGCATAGAAGTTGTCGTTGCAGCTGCTGCATCGAAGTTGAAGTTGCAGCTGCTGCATCAAAGTTGTTGTTGCTGCATCGAAGTTGCAGTTGCAGCTGCTGCATCGAAGTTGATATTGCAGCTGCTGCATCGAAGTTGTTGTTGCAGCTGCTGCATTGAAGTTGCTGTTGTAACTGCTTGCTACTGAAGTTGCTGCAGCTGCTGCTTGGTGCTCACCTTCTGGTAGACGTTCAGCTCGGGGGGTGTGAGGGTGACGTCCCGCTGGTGCAGGGAGCGCTGCGGCAGGCAGGCGAGCTGGCCCCGCTGCTGCAGCTGCTGCTTGGTGCTCACCTTCTGGTAGACGTTCAGCTCGGGGGGTGTGAGGGTGACGTCCCGCTGGTGCAGGGAGCGCTGCGGCAGGCAGGCGAGCTGGCCCCGCTGCTGCAGCTGCTGCTTGGTGCTCACCTTCTGGTAGACGTTCAGCTCGGGGGGTGTGAGGGTGACGTCCCGCTGGTGCAGGGAGCGCTGTGGCAGGCAGGCGAGCTGGCCCCGCTGCTGCAGCTGCTGCTTGGTGCTCACCTTCTGGTAGACGTTCAGCTCGGGGGGTGTGAGGGTGACGTCCCGCTGGTGCAGGGAGCGCTGCGGCAGGCAGGCGAGCTGGCCCCGCTGCTGCAGCTGCTGCTTGGTGCGGCGCAGCATCACGCAGCGCATGATGGTGCTCAGCCGTTCCTGTCCGCCCATGCTCTTGTTGTCTATCCACTTCTTCCACATCTAAGAGCCAATTTTTATTAACATTATCTAAACATTACAAAATTCTCCATAGATTTTGAGATATTTGTTACAATACCAAATATGCCTATGTTGATGTGTGTTTTTAAAATATTTTTTTTTTGTATTTCAAAAATGATCAACCAACCGTGAGTTCATCAAAGGGCGTGCACTTCAAGAACTTGAGCAGCGCGAACAGGTCGAGGTCCTTGTTGTGCAGCGGCGTGCCCGTGAGCGCCCAGCGGCGGCGGGCCCGCAGCGCACTCACCGCCACAGAAGTGGCCGCCTTGTGGTTGCGGACCGCGTGCGCCTCGTCCAGGATCACGCGCCGCCACACCACGCGGGTTAGCACGCCGTTCTGGGGACAAAAAACGTGGGTAAACCAAATAAATAAAAATAAAAGACTGGTTGCACTCCGGGAGTGCCGGCAGAAGTGAAAACTTGATTATTAACGTTGAGCATGTTTGATATTTTGGAATGGTATCCGTCTTACGCATTTTCGATCAGGTCACGTGTCCTGACGCGAGTTTAAGATTTTATACCCATTACAGAAAAAGTGCTCAACGCCGCTAAAGAAGTTTTCACTTCAAAAATTAGTTGTCTGTAAAGTCGGTTTACTGACGATAGTTTAACGTGACAACGTCCGATTGTGCTTCTTTGTCGCTTGTTCCACGCTCCTTGCACTTCAAGCCTTACATAGAATGCCTCAGAGCGAGTTAACGCCGCATGAGTCATGTTTTTTCGTGCGTGCAGCCGGCTCTATCGAATTATAAGACGTTGTCACGTCAAAAGACGTGTGGTACTCGGGGACTGCCGCGGTAAAGCTATTGCTTGCTATGCCTTCAAGCCGTGTCCGTCGGAGTGGAGCGTGAGGTTTTTCGTTACGGAATTTCTGGATTCGGTCCCCGCGCTCAAGGCCCGCGATAGAAGCTATGCAATAGCTTAAAAAACAATGTAGTTGCAAATATTTGTATTATTGCAACGAAAAGTCAACCTTTAATACAAGTTTTTATTCATTGTAATAATACAAATTTTTGCGGGTACATTGTAGGTACATTTTTCTTTGCTTTTTTTTTTATAATACCCTCTGCGCACTTACTGCTCTTTGTTACTGTGAAATGTCATCCGGCTCGAAGGACCATTTAAATGATTGAATGTTTGAACGCGTCACGAGTGTTTGATGATGTCAGTTGAACGTTGATGTTTTGAAGTGCGGGCCAACCGCGACGCATCATGTTGCTGACTAAATTGTGCCATGTAAATTGCAACAAACACTTATCCGTCTATTTTTCACTGATCTCCTGGCGGGTGGTGCTGGCTGACGGTCGCGTGTGGGGCCCACTGCTACACACCTTCTCGCTCTCCCGCTGCAGGATGTTGTATGTGGTGAGCACGAGGTCGTGCTGCGCGAGGCGGTGCGCCTGCGCGGTGCGGTGCGCGCCGTGGTGCTGGCTCACGGTCAGCGCGTGCGGGGCGCAGTGCTTGCCCACTTCCCCCGCCCACTGCGACATTAGCGACGCGGGACATACTACCAGGGTGCCGCCGCGGATTGCTGAAGGGACAACGTGTGGATTATTATTGACTGCGTGTAAAAGAGAGTAACATTCTTTTTATTTTCATAGGCAATATGAAAATAGGAAGTATAATTATAATTACTCACCCCTAGTCTTCCCCCTGTCCTCTTCATCACTGTCATCGTCGTCCAAGTTCTTTTCTTTGTCGCAGGCCATAAGAGATATCATGGTGATTGTTTTTCCCAAACCCATGTCGTCCGCTGTGCAAAATAAAAAAATATATAAATTTACTAGATTTCCGCCCGCGGCTTCGCCCGCGTTTTCAAAGGAAAACCCGCATAGTTCCCGTTCCCGTGGGATTTACGGGATAAAACCTATCCTTTGTGTTAATCCAAGTTACCCTCTATATGTGTGCTAAATTTCATTGTAATCGGTTCAGTAGTTTTTACGTGAAAGAGTAACAAACATCCATACATCCATACAAACTTTCACCTTTATAATAGTATTAAGAAAGAAGATGTTTCATTTGCATGTTTATTTATCTTTTTCAAATTCTGGTTAAATTAACATGTTTCGTTTGTACGTAAAATGATTGATGCGCGTGCGCAGCGTACACGCGTGCGTGTCCACCTCGTGCCGGGACGCGAGTGGCTCGTGTCGCTAGTGCACACGTACCCAGGATGCCCCCGCTGGGCCGCTGCGTCTCGCGCCACAGCAGCCAGGCGAGCGCGTGCAGCTGGTGCGGCATGAGCGGCGTGCGCACCGCGCGCGGCTGCGGCGCGTGCGTCTCCTCCGACGGCCGGGACGCGAGTGGCTCGTGTCGCTAGTGCACACGTACCCAGGATGCCCCCGCTGGGCCGCTGCGTCTCGCGCCACAGCAGCCAGGCGAGCGCGTGCAGCTGGTGCGGCATGAGCGGCGTGCGCACCGCGCGCGGCTGCGGCGCGTGCGTCTCCTCCGACGGCCGGGACGCGAGTGACTCGTACAGGTCGCGCAACCGGTCCATGATCACGTTGCGCTCCGCCATGTGGGTTGCCATCGCTAGACAAATATGTTGAAAATTAAAAAAAAGTAATAAAAAACGTAGGCTCAAGAATAAAATATACAAAGTATGGTACTACAGTCTTAATTCCATAATCAATAAAATCCCTCACTCACAGAACGGAAAAATTTACAGGTAAAACCACTAAAATGCGTATTTTTTTTTAATTATTAAAAAAATACAAAAAACAGTATCTTTACTATTTATTTAGTATCTATATTTAGTATTATAGTGCTGTGAATACATCATGTGAAAAAATCCAAAAAAATAAAAGATTTCTTTACAAAAACTATCATTTAAATAACAACACTAATATTATTATTATTTTTTTTTAATATACATTTACCCTGTTTGCCAAACATTCTGGGCTGCACAGCATTGCTGACTTTCTGGAGTTCATCCCAAGAGAGACCCTTCTCATTATTCTCAAAGCCATCTTTAGCTATGTCCGCTGGTGTTGGATTATCTGAAATAATAAATAAAATTTTACATTTTAGTAGTTGTAGTAGTAAATTGTTTTCATTTGTACATTTTTCACCATAAATTAAAAAGAATAAAGAAACATTTATAAATGTTGAATATTAGCAGATCTTTTCAATTGATTTCCTAGGAAAAAAAATGCCTATAAACAATAACAAAAGAGAATAAAATCGACAAATCCGTCATTCCTTACCGGGTATGACCACCATATTGGCCACTTTATCCCCCTGGTTCCGAACCTCCGCCTCCAGGGCTGTGAGTCGTTCGATCAGCTTCACTCCGCCATCGGGAAGCGTGTTTAGATCCATGGTGTCGAGGAGCAACTATTTATAAAAAATACATAAAACAAGAACAAATAATATTTTTTTTTAATCATTATATTTTCTGTCATGTGCCTAATATATTATATACCTATATTTATTTTTTACTTATTTATTTCACAATTTAATAGAGGTACTTACAAAAAAGAAAGAGTACAATATTGAAATGAGCAAAAAAAGCAAAATTTTGAACAATCCTTGATTATTATAAAAAATCTAATGTTTGCAATTCAAGTGTAAAAAAAGGATAAGTATTGAGTTTCTTGTTGAATCTTCTAGATACAATCAACTTTCAGAATTACTTATAAAGATTAACAAAGATAAAAAGATTTTAAATTTTGACAAATATAAACAAACCTTGACACCCTGCAGGTCTTCTTTCAGCCCGTTCAACTTATTTAACTCATTTTCTCTAACATGTTTCATCACATATACCACTTGGTTGGGATAGCTCGGCGGCACGAGGTACTGCTTTATGTCGCTGCCCAGCTTCTTCGTGGCCTCTTGTTTCTCCCTTTTTGGAGATTTCTTGGTGGTGGGGGTGGTGGTTTTTTCTATCTTCAGCTATGAGAAAAAGTATGGAACAATATTTCATACTTTGGTCAAAATGTATAGAAAAAAGGATACTGGTTGGCAAAATATTTTAATAATTTAAAATACGGTCAAATATTATTATTTTAATTATTAAAAAATACGGTTAATTACTTTCGCAGCCAAAAAATATGTTAATTATTTTTTTTTTTCATTTAGAAAGTAATGTTCATTTATTTAATATATATCACATGTATATTTAAGTAAACTTATCAAGACGTATTGTTTTGTTTGTTATACATTTTAAAGTAGAATACAATTTCAGACGGTTAGGAAGTAAGAACTAATTCGAAAAAATTAGGTTATACGTAGTTTTAGAATCACAAGTTCTATAACTTGTACATTCGTTTAAAAGTAAAAAATTCTTGAATTATTATTACTTCTTATGATTCTACTCAAAATAAAACGTATTGTTTAAAATTAATTATAGTATATCTTTCACATTATCATATGAATTGAAATATGTATACTTAAAAACGTAACAAATTACGAAAAATGATAAAAGAAAAAATTGGTTTTACAATATTAAACATCTACTTACAATTTTAGGCATTTTTACTTATTTTAGAAGAATCCAGCTTCTATAAAAATTGCACTTATATTTAAACTAAAACTAGATAAAGTGAACTGCAAATTTTAACCGTCATTACTAATCTAATCTAAATAACCGTCGAGTACGTTATTTAACATTTCGATCTACCCTCAATTCTCCACACATTTTATTACGAAATTTAATCTGGCAATATTCGTTCCGTAAGCGTATATACTTAGTTTTAATTTTTCACATTTCGATGTGTGTATGTAACATTATGTCCGGAATTAAAAAAAAATTAAGAGAGACATGAAAAAATAATCAACATCATCAATATTTTTTTAACATATCAATCAATCAATTATTATTTCAAATTATTTCATATGGATTTTATAAATTTTACGTGTGTCATATCTGATCCGCTTAATATGATTTTTTTAAATAATAAAAATTGTACCGTTATATGTATTGGAATTTGTATAGACGTTTAATGCCTCAGCCCCCGGAATCACAGACACAATAGAAAATCTATTGTGTCGTGGATCGGGCCGCTCGGTGGTCAAGGGGTTAAATCGTGTAGTAAACTTATATTCACTATTATTATTAATGTGAGGTATATATTTACACACACAGTTTTCTAAAAAAATTCAAATCATGTGTCTCGATGCAGAAAGAACATTCATTCTTGATCTTTAGATTTTCTAGAACAAATAAGTTGCAACAATATTTCAAAACAAATATTTCAGCACTTGATAATAATTATTTAGAAATTAACTACTTACGTCATCATCTTCACTGTCGCTGCTCAGAGCTATCACTTCGGGCTTCGTGTCGATAATCGTGACGTCATCATCTATCATATTCTCCTTAACTTGTGCATTCAATCTTTTCTTAATTGTACTTTTCAAGTCAGGCTCGATCATTTGGGTTAGATCAACCACATCATTTTGCGCACTATTACTACTATTATAAGAGTCATTTTTCGGCGACTCCGTATTGGTTACGTCACGTAAGGGGCTCGAGAAGGGTGAACACGAAATTCTAGAATCTTCTACGTTTGATTGATTCGATTGTGTTTTGGTAACGTTTATACCGGTGTCCGGTAAGTCACCCATGCTTGCGGACGAACTTGGTCGTGACTAAAAATAAACTTTTTTTATTTTTTCAATTTTCATTCATATTATTTATGGTAATAGTCATTTATTTGGGCAACTATAACTCATTTTACATGCAGAGTTTCACACATAATAGAAAAATGTTCTATTTAAACTTTAAAGTGTATTGTAACAATAATAGTGCTGTTAGCTTACAAATAAATTAAAAAAAAATATAGGTAGGTAAGTAGGAAGTATAATTTTTGCAACTATACTTACGTTATCTGATTGTATATAATCTGAATCGTCACTTTCATTGTCCTTAGGCACGATGCCCATGATGCTCATACGCGTAGCTCGAGACATGAACATTTGATCATCATTCTCATCATCTTCACTCTTATTACTTTTATCTTTACTTTCATCACCTTTGCTGTAATCGTAATCTTCTGTTCCATCTGTGTCATTGTCTTTACTATTAATACTGATTTTACGAACATCTTTATGTTTCGTATTATCATCAGCTTCATTTTTACTGTTATTTTTGGCATTATCATCATCTACTGTCCCATCAGTGTCTGCATTTACACTTCTTTTACGTCCACTTTCGTATTTATTCTCCGCATTGTCACTGCTTTTATTATTTGCATGATCATCATTATCATAATCAACAGTTGCATCTGAGTCATTGTCTATACTATGTACACTTTCACGTTTTTGTGTATCTATTGCGTCAGTACTCTCATTTGCTATACTATCATTTTGACTTATCTCATGGTCTTGGCTGTCATTTTTAGTCTTATAATTTTTATCAACTTTACTATTATTAATTTTGACTTCGTCATCACTATCGTCATAATCGTCATCACCATCATCTTCATCTTCATCTGTATCATCACCACTTTCAGCGCTATTAATACTTTCGTAACTCATGTTACTTGTGTCATATATAAGGGATTTTGTATCAGGTGATAAACTTTTTTTGGCCGGTGTATTTTTTAGGCATTTTTTCTTTTGCCTATTGTTGGATATTATGAGTGAATTGTCTGTATCGGAGTCTAATAACATAATGCGTTTTTTATTTTTACGTATAATTAACGAGTCATTTGACATAACTGATAACTTTGTTGATACATTGACTTTTGGAAGAGAATCTGTGTAAAAAATGAAAGCATATGCCATAAATATAAAAATCTAAAAGTCAATAAGTAAATGTATAATTGTGTTAAGATATGAAACGGAGACAAAACTTCTTAATCACCTTAGTTATATTGATACCATATGGCAAATTAATTTACACAAAGAAATCTACAATAAACTTACCTTCATCCTCAGATGAACTTAAAATAACTTTTTTTGTAGAGGCAAATGCTGATGCAACACTTGGTTTTTTCTTTAAATCTATGGATTAACAATTTTCATAATATGTAAGTTGAATAATTAAAACATGATTTATATAATACTAGCTGCGCTTCGCGGTTTCACCCGCGTGGCTCTGCTCCTGCTGGTCTTAGCGTGATGGTATATAGCCTAATTTAGAATTTTTCAAATCGGACAAGCAGTTGATGAGATTCGCGTGTTCAGACAAACAAACAAACTCTTCAGCATTATAATATTAGTATAGATATTTATAACAATTTTAAAGTGTAATCTTGTTTTATGTTCTTTCTCTATTTTTATCCATACTAATATTATAAATGCGAAAGTAACTCTGTCTGTCTGTCTGTTACTCAATCACGCCTAAACTACTGAACCAATTTGCATGAAATTTGGTATGGAGATATTTTGATACCCGAGAAAGGACATAGGCTACCTTTTATTGCGAAATATGTACCACGGGCGAAGCCGGGGCGGACGTCTAGTTTCTTATAAAGTATTCAATAAACTTTCAGACTATGCCAGAAACTAACATCATATGAGCGCTTTACCTTTTCTCAAAATTTAAATAATTTATACATACTATAAAAAGTCATTACTAATGGAATGAGTAATAGATCTTGATCTATCCCTTGGGATGAGTTAAATTTTATTACTGATACTAATATTGACATGAAGAAGGTGTTATTATATTATGTACCTAATTAATAATGTAGCATACATAATTATAAGAATTAAACCTATCTCTGTTCTCTGTATGTACTCAGTGCCGGCGTTAGGGGGGGGCGATGGCCCAGGGCGACAAATTCTGGGGGGCGCCAAGGTCTGAAGTTGGAGTCTCTTGCCTCTCCAGGTGCAAACCTTCAGAACACATCAAGTGGGCGCCACAATATTTTCGCCCGGGGTGTCAGTGGACCTTACACCGGCACTGTATGTACTCAATCTTATGACTATAATCTATTGTTATAGTTTGCTTGATGTTATTATGTATCAGCCTACCACTAATCCAATACATTATTGATTACATATTCAACTCTTTACTATTTTAGTCCAACTCTTGAGTGACACATTCTTTACAATACTTACATACTTTAAAAGTTATCTTTGATATGCTTTTTTACCTACACAAATATATTTAATTACCTTCATCACTGCAACTGGTGATATGCATCTCAATTGTGTTTTTTAATGATTTCTTGGTGTAACCCGAGGCGTGATCTGATTCTCCTTGAAAAAAGTTCATATCATCAATAACTTGAAAGAATATGGAATAAAGTTATAAAACTTGGTGTGTAAACAAATATCCTACCCTCAGAAACTGAATCATCTGATTCAGGTACAAATACAGTAACATTTTTCTTCGCTGGTGTCTTCTTTGGAGCAAAAGATTCTTCCACAATACTGTCGTCGATTTCACAGCTTGATTCTCCATCTCCATTAGTTTGGTCTTGATATTCGAAGAAGGAATTTTCCATTTTAAAATATATTAACGTATATGCAATATGTTCCAATCTGTTCCAATAAACGAGCAAGTTTTCTTTTAAAACACAGTTTGCGAAATTTCAAAATAATAATTTTCAAATTCAAAGCAACATGAACGTTGACCGACGTTGACAAAGGGCTGTGACGTTTCGTTTCGAAAATTTATTTTTCCAATTTATAAAAGTAAAATGTAAAATTTATCATTTTAAAATTTTTAAAATTTAATTGTTTTCTAAATTAAACCGTTGATAATGGTTTATTATATTGTGAATACTGCACAGAAGTTTAAATTATGTAGTTGTAGTTGTATTATCTGTTATTATTATATACTTTTTTCTTAAAAAAGCCAAAAGGGTAGTGCTAGGTCCTATTAAATATTTTCTCCCAACTTTACATAATAAATTTACCTCGTTTTAAGTCGTGAAAACAGTAATTGAGTTGCGAATAATACGTTTCTGTATTTTGAAGTAAAATGTGTATTGAATTAACGTTCCGTTTATCATGTTGTTAACACCCCTTACAACAGTTGTATCAAATGTCATCAAACTTGAACTGTCAATACGATAGACATAAAGCTGTCAAGTACAGTTTTTATTTGGAATTCAAACGTGATATTCAAAAAAGTTTACAATTAATTTATCTTGTAAATTTTATTATAAAACAATTTACAAGTTATTAATCTGTTAATAGTTCAATAATAATTAAAACCATGACGGAAGTTCAGTTACAAGAGTTTAAACTTGAACCAGATTCAGAACTTAGGTTTGAAGTCGAATCAAAGAACGAAAAAGTTGTTTTAGAGGTTTGTAAAAAAAACTCATATTTCAGATTTATCGTAATATACTATACCACTATCGTGCAATTAACGCATAAATAATTTTTGTTATGCTTTTTAGGTTAAGAGTGGTTACGCGGAGTTGTTTGGCACAGAGCTGGTTAAAGGTAAACCATATGAGTTCCACACGGGAGCCAAGGTAGCAGTATTTACGTGGCATGGCTGTACGGTAGAACTACGCGGTCGCACGGAAGTCAGCTATGTGGCGAAGGAAACACCAATGGTAATACATAATTTTGTCTACAATCATGAGTATGTTGATAGCTGCAACTATAATATTTTCTTCAAAAACCCTCCAATTGAATTGTAACTGCTTGGTGTGAATGAATCTTATAATATAAAAATGAATCCCAAAATGTGTTGGTAAGCGCATAACTTGAGAACGCAGCCGTTCGATAATTCTTTTTTTATTATATTCCTTGAAGTACGAGGATGGTTCTTATGTAGAGAAATCGTAAATATGTACCATGGGCGAAGCCGTAATTAAATTAAATAAAAATATACAGCTTTATGTGTATTATAGACTATTGACATCATATTATTGTTTTGTACATATGTTTGTGCTTTACAGGTTGTATACCTCAATGTACACGCTGCTTTAGAGCAGCAGAGAGTTGCGGCAGAACAGGAAAACACTCGGGGTCCTGTCACAATGGTGGTTGGGCCAGGTGATGTCGGCAAGTCCACGCTGACCAGGATCCTGCTGAACTATGCTGTGAGAATGGGGCGTAGGCCTATATATGTGGATCTCGATGTGGGACAGGGGCATATTAGTGTCCCGGGAACCATTGGTTAGTAGATTAAGGTTATTTTCAATATGATATAGATTTTATTCACTGCAATAGATGTGGATTTGCAATTTGGAATGCAAAACAATACTTATATAAATTCTTGCTGCTTTTGTGTATTCTTGTAAACTTATGTGTTCGAAATGTTAGAACTGACTTTACAAAACCAAATTCGTCTTAAATAATGCATTTACAAGTCTGTGATGTGAATTTAACCCATTGAGCCCCGAACGGCCCCATCGGTCCACGACACAATAGATTTTCTATTGTGTCTGATTCCGGGGCCTGAGTTATTAAATAGATTACTTTGCATAACTTGCTTAATTGTTTAAATATCATGGTTAATATTACTATTTTTTCATTCAATATTTGCAGGTGCACTTCTAGTAGAGCGACCAGCTTCAATAGAGGAGGGGTTCAGCCAACAAGCTCCCCTGGTATACCACTTTGGTCACAAGTCGCCTGATGAAAATTTAGAACTGTATAATACAATTGTGTCTCGACTTGCTGAGGTTATCGCTGAGAGATGCGAAAATAATAAGAAAGGTAAATTTTAAATTTTTCATGTTGGTTTTTATAAGGGCTCAAGTTAAAGTTTTTGTTAAACTACATACTCTAAATTTTCAATATGATTATTTATAAGGGCTCAAGTTAGTGAAGTTTTTGTTAAACTACATACTCTAAATTTGCAATGTTTCTCCTTTTCTTTAAAATTTCATTTAAATTTCAATTAGCTTTTTGAATTACATTGAACATATAATGATGTTGTTGCTTCTATTAAAAGCAATTTAAAAAACAGTTATATTTAAACTCCGAAAACAAATTTAATCAGGTTGAATTATTTTTCAAATTTTACACAAAATATTTCTTTATTCCAGCATCAACATCAGGCGTAATAATTAACACATGTGGATGGGTGAAAGGCGCCGGTTATAAAGTGTTGACGCACGCCGCTCAGGCATTTGAGGTATGTTTGTATAAAAAAAGTATATTTGTTATTTCTTGGATATAAGTTTGTGTACAAAAAGCAAATAGACTCACAATTACGCAAAAAAAACTGTCCAAAGCAAAACTCTGCCTATGCATGTAGTAGGCAGACTTTTACTTATGTGAAATACAATAGACTTTGAACATTACTGCCTGCAGATAAGGTGTTAATTTCAATAATTGCCACTCAGACATTTTTTTAAACTAAATAATATAACATTAGTAAAACACAAAATGGGTAAGAAATTAATATTTGTATGATACTTTCAGGTGGATGTTATATTAGTTTTAGATAATGAAAGGTTGTACAATGAATTGAAACGTGACATGCCAAAGTTTGTGAAAGTTGTGTACTTACCGAAAAGTGGAGGGGTAAGTGTAAAATTATTTGCATAGTGATCTTGATTTTTTAAGGAATTTCTGTTTTATTTGTAACTGTTTGTGTCTGTGTAATAATATACTCGGTTAAATTTCAAAAATATTATGTAATGTCTTTGATATGTTATGTAAAATAAAAATTTAAAGAAATTCAGATAGTTATTGTCTTAAACTTAGTGTCAAATAATTGATAAATGTGCAAATAATGCTGGTGAATTTCCTAAGTCCTTTACTAACATGACTCTAATATAAGAAATATAAAAATTCAGGTTGTAGAACGGTCGATATCGCAACGCGCCGAGTTACGGGACGCGCGAATCCGCGAATATTTCTATGGAAAGAGGACTCCATACTACCCGCATTCTTTTGACGTTAAGTTCACAGATCTCAAAATATATAAGGTAAGATTTTGATTACGTATGTGTATGTTTGTATGTACACTAAATGTAAGGAAAATTATTTTTAATGTGTTTATTGAAACAAAATGAGAAATAAAAAAGTGAATATTATATAGATACAAATTAATTTATTACGTGGCACAATGGCAAGTGAGCGCGTTTGTAAGAATGTGTGAGAATGTGTGTCATCTAACTAACTACCTAGGTGTGAAAGGGATAAAAAACATATAGGCGTCATTCAACGTCATATTTTCTTGTTACAAGTTAATGTTCATACTGAAATCTCCAGTGTATTAGATATAAGCTTCTTGCCTATAAGTGAGGTGTGCACATGCGTGCAGGTGGGCGCCCCGTCGCTGCCCGACTCGTGCATGCCGCTGGGCATGCGCGCGGCGGAGGCGCTGACGGCGCTGGTGGCGGTGTGGGCGGGGCCCGCGCTGGCGCACCGCCTGCTCGCCGTCTCCTTCGCCGCCGCGCCCGATGATCTGGCGCTGCATGCTAACCTCGCGGGCTTCGTGTGTGTGTGAGTATGACAGATCGCAATGTGTTTGTTGTTGTATATCCTTTTCCACACCCTTAAGGGCTACCGCACACGGGCCACGGGCCACCGGCCACAAAACGCCGCCACCGGCATATTTCCTTCACTTTTCATACAATTTATATAGACTCGCCGCACACGGTTGACGCCTGTGGCGGCCACACTCTACACGCTTTTTTCTTTTCGTGGCAGCGTTTGTGGCTGTGGCCCGTGGCTCGTGTGCGGCGACGGTTACGGTCCATTCCTTTCGTCAATTCTTTGCCAACCCTTAAAAATGAGCAATGACAGAATGCCAAACTCTGCCCTGTGCAGTGGTTACCACTTGAAATATTTCATACACTTCAAACAATTTGCCCGTACTAATTAAAAAATATGTATATGTCTGTTTGTCTGGTATAGATAAATTGTAGTTTTTTTTTTCGTTTGCAAAATATAATATACTACTAAACAGTTAATGTTTATTTATTTTTTTCAACATTCCAGGACTGCAGTGGACACAGAGCGACAAACTCTCACAATTCTATCGCCGCAGCCGCGACCCCTCCCAAACACTATTTTATTACTCTCAGAACTACAGTATATGGACAACCACTAAACCGTTTATGATAAAACTGTGTTACAAGTCATTTTACAAATGAACATGATGTATTTAACCGAATATCGCCCGGTTTCTATGTCATATATTTTTACTTTTTATAATATTATTATTGAAAAAGAAATGATATTATTAATGTAAAAATATATGTTTTTGATTATAGACACCAGATATGTAAGATCAATTTCAATGGTCGATAGATTTTTGGCTCCTTTATAAGGAAATGACTGAATAGATATTTTTGAAATACTTCCAACAAAGTACCCTCATAAAATATTAATTACCATTGTAATATACATGTTGAATGTAATAGCCAAGTAATGAAGTAATATTTATAAATTTGTACATATTATTGATAAGGATATAAATAAAAGATGCAAATAAAATATATTTGTTTTATTTATAATTACATAGTGACTAGAAAAATAACATACTATGTATAAAGAAAGGAAACAAAACATCTTCACAACTCAAGAGGTAGATAGCTACAAATAAACGAATTATTCAAATTTTTATACAATAAAGTAATTATATTACATCTTTAAAGGCACAATTTTGTTAAAATTTCTAATAATACTAGCTGTTCCCCGCGGTTTCACCCCCGTGGCTCCACTCCTGTTGGTCGTAGCGTGATGACATATAGCCTATAGCCTTCCTCGATAAATGGGCTATCTAACACCGAAATAATTTTTCAAACGGACCAGTAGTTACTGAGATTAGCGCGTTCAAACAAACAAACTCTTCAGCTTTATAATATTAGTATAGATTAAAAGATTAGGTCTTTTAATTAAAGTAATATCATAATTAAAATAATGACTAATTCATTATTTATTTAACTGGAATTGACATAAAAACTATTAATTGAGTTCTTCTCAGATAGGTCAGAGCTATTCAATATTGAATAGGACCAATATTTTGTTTATGTACAAAATATTGGTATATGTTACAATTGCTCTATAAACATAATATTTTGTGAGACGAAATATATAATAGATTGTATATGAATCTTAATAAATAATGCCAGAAAACTCGACGTAATCGAGCCGAATCATAATTTAATTCGTTTAATACATTTCATATCAATGCAATATAATACAATTATGATATTATCTAATCTGTTTTGAAGAAACAGCATTTTATGCCCACTTTCAAAAATATTCATGTACAATTTCAGAAGAACCAATGTTCTTAATAATATCCTTTTTTCAAGGTGATTAAAACAAACATAATTCTCATATTGAACATAACCTCAATTCATTCCTTACTCAAACCACTTTAACTTTCAAACAAACAATAAAAATCCACATTTTATAGATAATTTCATCAGTTATGTTGTCTATTCTCTGTGGACCTAACTCTATTATCTATGGCTACATCTTTCAAATGACATTGAGCAAATTTAATGGCGACCCGCATCGCGTCTTGCACCATCTGTTCACAGTTTATGAGACTGACCTGAAAATGAAATGAAACTTAATTAGGTAATTACGTATTTGAAACTGAAACATTTCTTTATTTTTTCATTTATATAGCATTAGCTGCGCCCTGCTCTTTCACCCGCGTGGTTCTGCTGCTATTGGTCTTAGCGTGATGGCCTATAGCCTTCCTCGATAAATGGGCTAACTAAAACCGAAAGATTTTTTTTAAAACGGACAAGTAGTACCGAGATTAGCGCGTTCAAACAAACTCTTCAGCTTTATAATATTAGTATAGATTTGAATCTATTTCATTTTATAAACTATCGCGACGTACACACACTACAGTTTTTTTTTACAAATAAGTAGTATATTTACAAAATTATTTCTCCATAATTAATATTTGTATTTTATTTCTCTACCAAAGATCGTTGTCAAAGCCTTGATAATTTAGTTGCATCTCTGAAATGTCATTTCAGACAGATTTGCAAATAATCTTATAACATATATTTTTTTAATTCTTTAAAGCATTAAATAATGTGTGAAGGAAGGAAGGTGGAATTCCTCCATCGAAAAAGGGAGGATCCTCGACCAGTCTACTGACCGGCCATTAAGGCCCCGATGGATGATGTCGGAAAGATGTATATATGCTCTGTAGCGAAAACATTTCGCTTGCGCGATTCAGAGCGAGGTGTCGCTACAAATGTAAAAATAACAAAAACAGTACAATAGACTTACTTTTGTAGCATTCATTTGAGCTTTTGTATCCAGCCCCTCATGTGGAGAGATCTCTGCTTGGAAAATTGGCAATATGCAGCTCAGCCACTTTTGCGCTGTGAAGTTTTTGTTCACCAGCTCCTAGATGGATTATCGTAAAACTATAATCAACAATCAACAATTTTCAATAAAATTCAACACAGTAGAATACTAAACTTATTACAAGACAAAAAAAGTATTGGTAACACCACTTAATATAATTTACAACTCAAGCACTGAATTAACGTTATGTTTTTTGCTGTTGAAGTTGTTTCTGCCTATTTTTATGATAATAACTGTTAAAATTTTGGAAAATAAGACCTAGGCAGAGATCTGGCAAGTTGGTAGTGATAAATACCTGCGGCACTCTAGCTACAGCGACGATCACGCCTCCCGCGCATCCCAACAACATCGCAGGCAACTCTCCTGTGACGTCATCACCTCCCCCCACCCCTGTGACGTCATCCGTACCGCCATCTTGAATCTTGGCTATGGTGACGTCACTGCGACCGTGCGTGCGTGTATGCATCACACCTTGTGTCGCATTTATGGACTGTGTATGTGTGTGTGCGGTGACGTCACTACGTGGGCGCGTGACATCCGCGCCATCTTGTATTTTGTGCATCTGTGTGTGTGTGATGACGTCACCACGTGTGCTTGTGCGTGTGTGTGCGAGCGCATGCGCAGCGGAGTGCGGTTGCATCAAATAGGAGCAGCGCAAGAAGTGCACAACGAACCGGCGACCCTCGCGGATCGCTTCTTGGCACGCTTCGACTATTTCTGTTTCCGCCATTGCTCTGGAAATTGTATCGTTTGCAAGCTGTTTTTGATAATATTTTTTTTTTAAATAAGTAGTATTACTATATGAAAAAATATATGACAAAATTACTGTAAATAATTGCTATTATTATTAAACCTATGTTTTAAATATAAAGGTTTTCATCCCAAAACTACTGGCTTTTAAATAATAAAAAAATGTGCAGCGCCTCACGTCATATACAATTTTAACCCACCATTTACTATGATCGGATATATATATTACTAGCTTTCCGCCCGCGGCTTCGCCCGCGTTTTCAGAGAAAAACCCGTTCCCGTAGGATTTCCGGGATAAAACCTATCCTATGTCCTTTCTCGGGTATCAAAATATCTCCATACCAAATTTCATGGAAATTGGTTCAGTAGTTTAGGCGTGATTGAGTAACAGACAGACAGACAGAGTTACTTTCGCATTTATAATATTAGTATGGATTATTATTTAATATTTATTATTTATTTCCCACAAAGTACATTTGAAAAAATTCGACCACGAGGTTGGACCCGCATCCTTTTTCTTTATAAATTTATATTTATATACTTAAAGCATTTGAATGCTATAAAACCAAAAACATCAAATTCAAAAATCTCTTAACTATATATTTTTTGTCAAAAACTATTCAAATTATCCACTTTAACAAGATAACTCACTGCATAGCCCCATCATTCTTACTACCAGCCCTCTTCACCAGGGTGTCCATCAGTTTGAGGCACTCCGCGTACTCCCCGCAGGGCGCTCCGCCCCCGCACAGGGCCACCAGCTGCTGCTTTATACTGCTCACTTCCTGTTTCACTTGCTCAGGGTCCGCTAATTCCGCCACTTGAGCCAGTTTCTGCGCGCGGCAGAATAGCTCGCGAGCCTGAATGTGGTTCAAAAATTATAAAAATGTGTGCAAAATAGTAGGTACCTATGTAATTTACAACGTGTTATGGGATAACTGATAAGCATATCATATGTAAACGATTATGATAGCATAACGAATTATAGGGAAAATCAGGAAGAAAAATTAAATTTAGGGTGCACTCACACACATCAGTCACCGTCACGGCACGTCACCGGACAGGATTAAAAAAAAATATGTATCAATAGTTCTAGTATGACTCTGTTCCCACACGACAGTCGCCGGCACGAAATCTATCAGTGACGTCACCGGTCAGGCACGTCAAATAATCTTTCCATACATGTATCATACTTTTATCCCCACTCACCCGGTGCCGTCACGTCTCAGTTCAGTCAGCGTCGTGCTACCGTCAATAATTGCTACATGTTCTCTAGCGTGACACACGTCTAATCACTGACTAGCCTGATGTATGTGTTCAATGATTCAGTCAAACCGGCGACGTGACTGACGGACAACATGACGGTGACTGGTGTTTGTGGATACGTACACAAACCGTCACCGATCAGTCATCGGTGACTTGACGGTGACTGATGTGTGTGAGTGCACCCTTAAACTACGCTAAATTAAAAAAAAATCAGTATATAGCACAGAGTAAAAGTACGGGCATAAAAAAATGTTCTTCACCAACCACAACTGCCAAGACCACTACAAATATGCCAATTATCACGTCTTGTCTACCACTTTTGGATAGACAATTGCATATAGGCATATTTATTGCACGCCTCATAAGCGAAGCGTTGAGGTGGGTACTACTGTCACTTCGCGCAAAACATCTGATTTTTCAAACTTAAAATGTCTTTATGTATCATACATTGCACTTGTAAGATAATACATACACACACATATTAAGAAAAAACACTATTTTTAACGTTCATGATATTTTTGATGTCATTTTTGTTATTTAAACTAGTTAAAAAACAGTTTAAAAAAGTTCTGTCTTGGACGTCCGTGTGTCTGTATGTGCGGATCCTTTTTCTTGTTAACACGATAGCGACCGAAATACTTTACTAATCGAGTCTTTTTTTTTCTCTTACGCTTGAGTATGCTCAGGAATAGAACCCTTTCATTTTTCAGGGTCTGATTCGATGTGGTTTAATTGTTATTAAATAAACAAAAATAATAATTAATAAATATTTATTAAAAAAAAATTATGAGGCGTGCACTTTTGGATTTTCCAAATTATTTATAAATTATATTTGATAAAAATACGTCTCGTCGTAATTAGATCGGTTAATGTCGAGTTCTCGCGGTCTTCTCTACAAATAATTAAAAAAAAATATTTTACCTGCGCTGCGCGTGCGCCTGTAAGTGCGTGCAATGTGGGCGTGTGTGTGGCCGCGCCTTTTACACTGTACACGCATATTTCTTGTAAATCTCGTATAGAACGCACGTGTGTGTCGCAACATAACTCCCTGCACACGTAATAAAACGTATTGTAAAGAGGAAAATATTTCTATTTTAACAATTAAAATCACACAGAGCGAAACCGAGGCAAGCAGGTAATATAAAATATGACAATTAATTAAAAATAAAAATATTATTACATTTCCTGCAGAAAATTACCGAATTTTCTGCAGGAAATGTAATAATATTTTTTTATAGAGTTACTAATATGCGCAAGTAAAAAAAAAATTATGATAAAACTTAATATATTTCAACTCACTTGGACAGCAAGGGTAGCGAGCAAGAGACCAATCTCAATCCAGTCTCGGGATAAGTCTCCCCGGGGACAGTTATCACAGAATCTTCACAGGATAATTGTGTGCTGTCTATCACTCGCGTATCCACTGTTGCGTCTGATTTTATGGCGTTTCTGGAATATTTTATTCATTTCTTAAAGTTTAAATTTAAAGACATGTTGGGTACAACTTAGCTATAACCTTACTAAGATGAGAACTTATAGCTGAATAGATAACTATGGTTTTCTTTGTAGAATTTCGCCACAAAAGATTAAAAAATTAATTGAAGTGAAACTTCTTTATCGGGGTTGGAAAAAAATTTAGTGTAACATTTTTTCGTTACGCGTGACATTTTTCCGTTACGCGCCATCTTTTTCTTATCCCTACCACGCGTGATTCGACGTATTTCTGTAAAGTTGCATATAGTAAATTATTTTTTGAAAAATAAGGTCATAAAGAAGTTTCACTTCTTACGTGTGTATACTAGTACACGCACACATTTTTTTAAGAAATACATCATTTTTTTCGTTATTATTATGTGGATATTTGCTGAATAGTATAAAAATATGAGTTGAATATTAGCTGAACAGTATAAAAAATGACATTTTTAATAATATGTTTGATGCTGATCATGTATTTATGATAGAAAAATTAATTTCAAGAAACTTACCTTATCAATTCCTGTGCTTTCAACACCACAGCTTGCGACAGTTTCTCTCCATACACAACCAGACTCAAACTGAGTCCCACATCACTAACACTAGACCCCACTTGTCCTATCACACTATTTGGAAGCACTTGCCTCATCGCCGCATTCAACAAATGCACACCTGTATGATTCCTCATTATATTCAAACGTCTTTCACTATTCACTTCTAAAAACACGTCACTTGTATTATTCACATATTTATTTTCACTATCATGCAGTTTAAAATGTCCCTTGTGAAACACGAAATCGCGTATTTTGAACACACTGTCCACTATTAGTTGAATGTGTTTGTTGAATTTTAAAACGCCTAAATCTGATACTTGTCCACCGGCTTCCGTGTAGAAGTTTGTGCTTTCTGTTACTATGTAATACGGTCTATTTTCGCAGGGCTCGAGGAAATCCACCCATTCAATGTTCTCGTTGAGGATGGCTACTACTTTCGTTTTCAACGGTTCAAAAGTGACTCTATTGTCTATCGCATTAAAGTCGTATTTCGGTTGATCGTTGGTGCGTTTGACACCAGTTTTGAGGATAGTTTCAATCGCTTGATCGAATAAGATTCCTTGTTTCGTAGATTGTTCTTTGAATGCCGTTTTGTGTCTTGATCTGTGTTGCTGCAGAAGTTTCCAAAAGCCCTTCTTGTCTATTTCTAATTTATTCAAAGTAGCTATTCTTTCAATGATGTCCTCTTGGAAGCCATGCGTGTCATATAGTTTAAATACTAACTCTCCAGGTATTGTGTTTGAATTCAGCTTTTTCATAGTCTGTAAGTATTGAGTATAATAATAAGTTAGATTTGCAATTTATTCATAAAATACTGACAAATGTATGCTTTACTGATTAAAAAAATGTGTTTTAAGTCAATTTTTTGACTTAAGCAATCGCCATAAATATAGATTTACCCCTTAACTTACCATGCTTCACAAAATATTAATTAAAAATATATTATTGGAATTTTTCAAATATAAATAAAAACAAGTTCATGCAAATTCTAATACTATTATCCCCACTATCGACTAGTCTCAATCGACGTTACCAAATTTTATTCCCCATAACTAACCTCTTTCAGCTCCTTATATCCGAGCGCAAATCCTGCCATCTCAACATCACTAAACTCGACCACCTCTGGGTACCGTTTCACCAGATCCTTCCACTTTTTAGCGAGATTACTCCGCATTTTATCATAACTCTCTCTTTCATACTCCAGGATGAGTTTGGCGTCTCTTTCTTTCATCATTAGCTCAGGGTACGTGTCTCCGAGGCTCTCTGTCACTTGGTTGTAGAGAACGGACAGTAGGTGTGGATTGTGGAACACGTCGGAACAAATTTTGAAGGTTTTCCGCATTATTTGTTTGAGGTTTAAACTGAAAAATAAGTTTTAATGTTTTCAAATATTGAAGTTAAAAATATAGGCAAACCTTTTGGCTATCAAATCAAAATGCATGGATATATTTATTTATATTGACCTCTAAATGATCCCACTAAAACTCACTCATTTATCGCAAAAAATAGTAATAACTCAAGTTATTTTCAACTAACATACCCAAAACCAACAGAAGTTTCTAAATTTTTTACATTTTTAGCATTTTTTTTTTACAATTTTTTAATCAACAACAAAAAATATTACAGTTCATTATCTTTCGACTCACCTGGTGGCCGGAAAGGCTCCATCAGCCAGACACACGCTGATCATCCTCGCGTGATCCGCTAGTCTGCGGTACTGCTGGTCCAGTACAGCATCAGAGCCGTAGTTGCCACCGTATGGAGAAACATTCTTACTGTTCTACACATACTTTGAGTTTATTTGTTATGAAAGAAGTTAAGCAAAAGACAGGTTAGAATTATTGAGGTGTCGTTTTTTATAAACTGGTTACTGCTAGTATCATCGAGAATGGATTACTGCTGAGTTTATTAAGGGTTTTCATTAAAAAGAGTTCATCATCAACATTTATTTCATAAGCAACATTTGTACGGAATTATAACTTATTACAGGTAAAAGATTTACAATTACAACTGCTACCTAAGTGAACATCACGAAAAAATCGGTTCAACCGGTTTTGGAGACATAGAATAGAAATGGATAGCTTATATTTCATTATAACATTCTGTAGCATTAAAATATATTGTGTAACAATAATTTCCTACCCCCCCCCCCCCCCATCTACTTTACCAATTTTTTTTGCTTTAAATATATTTTTCACCTATACCATACATACGTACCTTCTCAATCCCAGCTATGATTGGTCGAAACAGATCTGTATCGTAGTTACTAGGGACCCCTTGTAATAACGCAGCTACTCTTTCCAAACCCATGCCCGTGTCAACGTGCTGACGTCGCAACCCCTTTATTGAGCCATCTGTGTCCCTAGAGGTTTTTTTTATTAGTTTCTTATAATTTAAGCGTTTTTGGTCAATGATTTGTGTAAAATAAACGTTTTGGTTAAGTTATTTGTTGTCAATCGCTTTTTTCGCGCTCATGTTGTAACTACGAAAAAAAAGCTAAATGGTCATAATCCTGAACATGGACTGGCCAATGAATGATGGTAATGTCTGAATAGATAGATGCGTAAAATAAATAAATACATACTAAATTATGTTAGAACGAACCTCTAATAGTTTTATTACTAACATTAATATTTGAATAGATAAAAAAATACTTTAAATTCCCTTTATAAAAATGTTGGTCTTCAAATCACACTCTTATCAAATAATGCCACGCTTTAAATATTACGTTAAACTATTGTTATCATTTATTTTTACTTATTTATTATTTGTTCAATGTGGACAATTAGAAAATAATTATACAAAAGGTGAGTATTGTAACAAATTGATGTAAATTTACTAATTTGCTTATTTTGTTGTTTTTAAACTGTGTTCTATTTTAGAGTCGTTAAAAAAATATTATAATCTGGAATATTATAGCGCGGACGCAGAATTAATAAGGCCCAATGGAATACATGTTCATAATCGATTTTGTAAGAAGATTTGCCAAAAATACAATGGCTGGAAACATGGAATAAAGTTGAACTATGAATGGTGTTTATGTTATGACTATATGAAAATAAATAATGATTAATAATTGTGTATTTTATTTATTTGAGCCTAATCAAAATTGAAATTCTTTATAATTTTAAACTGGTGAATCCCTGTTATCATTATGAATAACAATAAGATAAACAATGGGCTAAAAAACGTCCTCACAAAAACTCTACCCAGTGCAAAGTTTTGTAAAATCAGCTTTAAATCAACTGAACAAGATTCGTTAATTTTACGTTAGTTTTTGCACGATATTGTGTATATAATCACTACATAGTATAAAACAAAGTCGCTTTCCCTGTCCCTATGTCCCTTTGTACGCTTAAATCTTTGAAACTACGCAACGGATTTTGATGCGGTTTTTTTTAATAGATAGAGTGATTCAAGAGGAAGGTTTATATGTATAATAACATCCATTAAATAGTGGAGAAGTACTGTTATTTTTGAGGTTTCTAATGTGATGTCGTAAAAAATTACATTTTTTCCGCTTACATTGCAAACGCAGGCTGAACCCTACGAGTTTTATCAAAATAAAGTACTAAGTATTATACACATTGAAAAGGTCTACAGAAAAGTCCGCGATGGTATATGTCTATCTCTTATGGATAACCCACAATAACTTTTTTTTGTCATTTACTTTTTACGACAAATAATGGCTAATTTTCGATGCGATTTTAACCAATACAGCATTAATCCTTAACCAATTAAATACCTTGAATACATTGTTCATTTAATATAGATCTATATGGCCCTTTACACCGTATGATTTAAGTGAATATTTTCGAAGATATTACAGATTTAAAAATTGCGGGACGTAGCGTTTGCGTTTGCGTACCGGCCGGCCGCCCGGCTATCTATTTTATACCCGTGCGAAGCTGCTATGTTTTTATATACAACGTTCACAGTTTTTCTGTAGTGTATTTAGTATCAGCATTGCACCCGTGCGAAGCCGGGGCGGGTCGCTAGTTATTTATAATTCAAATTCAAAAATACAAGTCAGAAAACGCAATTTAAAATTTTCGCACAAAACCATTTTCTACAAATATCATATATTAATACTAGCGGTCCGCCACGGGCGAAGCTAATACCTACATGTTTAAACTATCCTATCTCTCAAGTTGGATTGAACTGCACATGGTGTGCGAATTTTATTATAATGCGGTTAAGTGGATTAGGAGTCAATTGAGGACAAACATTGTGACACGAGATTTATATATATTAAGATTATAAATACCTATTGCACTGTATGAACACGATATTCCAGATCTCCGTGAGTGATCCATCTGGATGTACATAATGTATTTCCGTGCACGGCCCGCACGGTCCGCTCGCGCCCATTTCCCAGAAATTATCTTTTGCCCCACAGTCTTTTATACGGCTTGATGACACACTGAAATAAATACATATTTTTAGTTAGATAGTCATTTCGTAAAAAAAATTCTCTTTTCTTTTTACTCTTATAAATTTATAAAGAATAGAAAAAATTCGATCACGAGGCGGGACTCGAACCCGCATCCTTTCGCGCCATTCCGGGCATTTTGAAAGCATTTTGAATGCCATAAAACCAAAAATATCAATTTCTTTTTACTCTTTTCAAAATATAGATTGTACATTATTATTTTCAAAATTCCCAGATTTGATGAACACATTTGAAATGATTTTTCATTGCATTATTTATTGTATTAACTTCCATTACATTAGATTCTATCTACTAGTTAACTTCCTACTATCCATAACATATGTATTATGTATTTAACCAAGAAGCGCAACTCAGGGTCCCAAGACACAAGTATATCACTTAGTTTGGGACCCACTGTCGTACATTAATATTTTAATTGTAAAACATGTAGTTTGGAAAAATATACAGCTTATCATGATTGATGATATATTTAACTCACAGGTTTTTCTTTTAAATAAACTAAATTT
This sequence comes from Colias eurytheme, assembly GCF_061535395.1. Taxonomy (NCBI): domain Eukaryota; kingdom Metazoa; phylum Arthropoda; class Insecta; order Lepidoptera; family Pieridae; genus Colias; species Colias eurytheme. The sequence goes on along the minus strand of NC_142997.1, from coordinate 9,163,799 downwards.
AAGATTTTCTATACCATTTTATAAGAGAAAAATATTAAATTACCCAATGTCTTTCCATATGTCCCTACACTCTCGATCTTCAATGAGGCCAATCGTCACATCTCCACCAAAGTAAGTGACCAGTAGATCTTCAGGTTTTAATCTGTACGGACCCAGGAGCAAATCCCAAGCCATTTTACATGCTTCTTTCTAAAAACAGATAATATAAAAGTAATAATAGCTCATTATTATATCTATACTAATATTATAAAGCTGAAGAGTTTGGTTTGTTTTTTGAACAAAATAATCTTGGGAACTACTGGTCCGATTTGAAACATTCTTTCAGTGTTAGATAGCCCGTAAAACCGCGGAGCACAGCTAGTCATAATATATATGTTGCTGGCAACTAGTTTAGGCAATTTTTTGTTGATATAGCTAGTTAGCTGCGATATACATAACATCAGAATAAATTCTTTTAAAACTTATTACTACAAATTATTTAAAAAAATGAGCAAATCTTTGAAAAAAAAACAGTTTAAATATTGATGCGAAATGGAAAGCGCCAAGTTTTTGTCAGTTTTGTGGTAAATATTGTTGTTGTAATATATTGTATTCACAATAAAAGATGATTACCTTATAATAATCCCCAAAAGACCAATTGCCAAGCATTTCAAAGAATGTATGATGGTGTCCATCTAAGCCAACGAGATCCAGGTCATTATGTTTCCCTCCCACTCTGATACACTTCTGTGAGTTCACCACTCGAGGGAACGGAGGGTCTACCATCCCGAGAAACACTCCTTTGAACTGAAATATGTAATTCAAACAGTTAAAGTCAATTGAAATGAATCTATAGAATTATTTCAAATATACTTAACACGGTATAATATGTATATTAAAGGCAGGACCAATTAGTGGAAGTTGATGTTACAAGATTCTGTACAAAGTTTCTCATATAAAAAGGAAATTCCTTAAAAATATTAAGATAACTTATAAACATAATATGTTATTTCATTTGTTATTAATGATAGTTTTAAAAATCTCACATGTCTACCAGTGGCGGTACGTTCATACAAGCCGAAAAGCCCGGCTTGCCTTAGAAATTCGCTACGAGACAGGAAAATACCTAAATTCAATATTCGCGCGCAATGAGCAATTCATAATTTGCTCCGAAATTCAATGAAAACTCACCTACAATAGGTATAATATATAATACGCCTAGCATAAAACAATGACGAATTCGAGTAAACTTTTTAATTTCATCCTTCTTCCTATCGGAATAAGGTCGTACCTTTTATTCTGACGTTACAATCTAAATTGGATGGATTATAAACAGTGCAGTGTCGATCTTGAGTAACATGTAGTTGTCTCGCTTGCATGCATGGGCTTTTACCGGGCTTTGCGCTCATCTCTTCTAACGTATGAAATTTCATCGCAGTAGCTACATACCTCTTTAGAATTCTATAGCAATTTGTAAGGCCAAAAAAGCCCGGCTTTACAGTGTGAAGATAGAACTTACCATTGCGCGAACGAACGTCGTGAATATTATTGTTATTATAGTTTGTTTGAGCGGGTGATTATACCGGTGTAATTTAGGTTAAGTTTTTCGAATTTTGTGATAAAATGAGTCACAGTGTCGCGACAGCAGATTGTGTTGTAAATTGTGATGGTTTGCTTTGTGCTCAGCGGGGGAAAGGTAAAATCATTAAACTTTACTGAAAAACAACAATTAATTTCTTCATCAAAACCAACTCGAACGATTTGTGCATTACCCAAACTAGTAACGAAATTTTAATTGTAATGTTTACGAACGATTTCATGAATGAGAACTGCTTAGAAGAAGCCTTTCCCCAGCTGTTGAAACTTGCACATTTGGTAGTTACGATTCCTGCTATTACTAGCACCTACTTACGCAGGTAGTTCTTCCACGGAGCGTGCTTTCTCATCGTTAAATTAAATCGTATTCATAGGTACGTATTTAAGAAATACACAAGGCCAAGAATGCCTTTCTGAATTAGGTATCAATAATTGCCATAGAAAAGGAGCTGTTAGGTTATTGAATTCTAAAACAAACACCTACTTTCTATAATTCCGATGTTATAAAATCTTTCCTTCAGAAAGGTTGGCGTTTTGAATTAGAATATAAATGATTTGTACAATTTTATTAATAATATAATGTCATACAGTTTAATATAATTTATCGATTTTAATGATAAACGTTTGACTCAACAGTTTGCGGGCGCACGTGAAAATTTAAAAGATTTGATTCGGTATGATTCTACCTATCTTATTCATGAAAAGGGTACCCAGCAAACACTTTGAAAAATTTGGGCTTGCCCAGTCCTTACAGCCTAGGCATGCCACTGATGTCTACATGTAAGAGGCCTGGTTAGGGGTTATAACGCCAAAAATTAAATTCTTTTCATTTTGGATATAGAGCCCTAGAAAGTACACTATCTAACATTACTGTGGTTGAGTTTCAACATTTTCTACATTGTTTTGTAGAAGTTTGAGACTCTTATCAATAGATGTGGTTTACCTGATTCATGCCAGCATTCACAAATGGGACTGTAGGATCACATAGCGGCACAACTGAACTCGACTTCACATGTTTATGGCCATGATTATTAACGAAATAATCAATAAATGTACTCCTTATAAACCCACTGGATGATTTCATACGCATTTGAAAAGTTTTTTGAGTAAAGTTAGTTCGAACCGGTATTCGTAACATTTTATTTACAAATATTTTACAACGTTTTACGTATGATGATTTTTTATATATGTTTCTGAACTCTCACTTGTAGGTAACAGTGCCAATTAATGCATTTATTTTCGCCACAACATTTTATTTTTATAATTTGTAGTTTGCACTCATTTGAAAGTTCAATTCAAGGGCTCAGTATACTGATTACTGACATTGACTTTGAAGTTTGACATTGACAATACGTGAACATGAGTCCTTAATTAATTGGGTTCGTTATTACTTGCTCTGTGGCGGTCCGCCCCGGCTTCGCCTACGTTTTCTTTAAAATAATAAGAACCATCCTCGTTCTTCAAGGAATATAATAAGAAAATTGTATTTTAGAAACGATGCAGTGCTGTGAAACGATGCACTCGAAAAGTTGTGGCGTATAAAAAAGACGTGTGGCACTCGAGGACTGCCGCGGTAAAGCTATTGCGTAGCATACCTTCAAGCGGCAAGCCCACAGGGCAAGCCACACCTCTGCGCCCGTCGGAGTGGGGAGCGTGAGGTTTTTCGTTACGCAATTTCTGGATTCGGTCCCCGCGCTCAAGGCCCGCGATAGAAGCTACGCAATAGCTTAAAAACTTAAAAATGAGGAAAGAATAAGATCGATACGTAATTTTAAGGTAATTTTAAACTAAATCATATCTTCTTCAGCAAAGTTTCGCTACAGGAGATGATTTCGGAAAGAACGATATTTCGGAAAGAAAGATAAATTTGTGGATAAATTAGTTTTGACCTGTGGTTTTGACCGATTTTGTATGAATTTAAACTTGTGACTGATACTGGCAAATAGTTCAGTCGCGCCTAGTCGCGCTAATAACCGAAAAAAAAACTTGTGACAACTACATAATGAGATAGTGACAGTGATTGACACTTGACATATCCAAGAGGGTTCGGTGGTTGCAAATAAATTATATTATTTTTAATTAACAAAAATAATGTATGTGTAATGTATTTCAGTAAGAAAAGTACACGTGTATAGTTCTTAAAGGCTGCAAAAGTGAACAAAATGATTAAGCGCATATATTGAAAAAGTATTGTGTTGTTTTGCGTTGTGTTTTGATAAAGACACGTCAACTTTTCTCGAAGACTGACGATTGATATAAAAATATGGAGTATTTAAAACTTTACATTGTATTTTTATGTTTAATTATAACTACTGCGGAGTTGGTCGGTCCAGATTCTGCCAAAAAGAAGGATAAACGGACTGAGGATGAAGATACATCTGAAGGCAAGGATATCAAAGACCCATATTATTACAATGAGCTAATATCAGCTATGAATAAAGAGATTAAAACTCTAAAAGATTATGCTGATGTTTTACGTAAATCGAAAGAGATTTTGAAAGATGACGATAATTCTAAAGGTGACCTGGGTATTAAGACTTCTCAGTTATCAATATTTTAATTTTATTGTCGAAAAACCGGTTGCGGTGTTGATAGTAACCTATTAAAAAAACTTTCATGTATCAGATTCTTATAAGTATAAATTTTGATTTGGTTATTAATTACATTAACGCCAAATGTTGGAATATTTTATATTCTCTCTTAGAATCAAATTTCATCCAAATAAACCTAGTTGTTTTTGCTTCATAGAGTGCCAGACATACACTCAATAAATATGATTGCTTCACAGATGAAACTAGTGAAAAGGAGAATAATATGGAACAAATGGAATACACATTTAAGCTTATCAAGAACAGCTTATTGAGGGAAACCGAGCCCAGTTGGATTGAAGCTGCAAAGGGTATGCTGGATTCTACTGACTCTGAGGTTAGTGTTCATTTTAGATAGAAGTATATTGCCATTTAAAACAACAAGAAAAACTACACATAAATCAGTAACACATAATAAATATTAAATAACTAATTAGCAGATAATTTACTAACAATAAATCAGAATACTGTAAATCTTGCTAGTAGCTGACAAAAGGGGTTATAAGTTATCTTACATCAGGGTTTGCCAATTATATCCACATTAGACTGGTTATTTAAACTATCAACCAACAATATCAGATGGAAGTAAAAAAATTTCTCTATATGCTATCATGAAATTTAGTTAACCATAAATAAAAGATTGTATTAGCTCTGTATAAAAAAGGTTGATGGTCAGGTTTTAGAATCAGTCGGTATGATTCATAAAAGATTTATTTGTTATAGAAATTAGAAGAGAATCCTCAAGATTATCTGGACAGTCTCCCACCACTGCCTAAAGTGGAGGAAGACGAATTAACTCCCGAGTTGCAAGAAGGTATGTATGTTATGAAAAAAATGTTAAATTGTCAACAATTAAACCAAATTTGCTGTTGTTGTTAGGTATTTTCTTGTTGGATTGTTTGATTTTTGGAAACAGAATGTATATTGTAGGAATGTTAGAGCCATTATAATATAAAAAAAAATTTGGAAAATCCAAAAGTGCACGCCTCATAATTTTTTTTTTAATAAATATTTATTAATTATTATTTTTGTTTATTTAATAACAATTAAACCACATCGAATCAGACCCTGAAAAATGAAAGGGTTCTATTCCTGAGCATACTCAAGCGTAAGAGAAAAAAAAAGACTCGATTAGTAAAGTATTTCGGTCGCTATCGTGTTAACAAGAAAAAGGATCCGCACATACAGACACACGGACGTCCAAGACAGAACTTTTTCAAACTGTTTTTTAACTAGTTTAAATAACAAAAATGACATCAAAAATATCATGAACGTTAAAAATAGTGTTTTTTCTTAATATGTGTGTGTATGTATTATCTTACAAGTGCAATGTATGATACATAAAGACATTTTAAGTTTGAAAAATCAGATGTTTTGCGCGAAGTGACAGTAGTACCCACCTCAACGCTTCGCTTATGAGGCGTGCAATATTATTATCTGTCAATACAAAAGACTACTATTTATTGACCAGGCATTTGATTTTATAACTTTACTAGCTTTCCACCCGCAGCTTCGCCCGCGCAGTCAAAGAAAAACCCGTATAGTTCCCGTTCCCGTGGGATTTCCGGGATAAAACCTATCCTATTTCCCGGGATAAAAAGTAGCCTATGTCCTTTCTCGGGTATCAAAATATCTCTATACCAAATTTCATGCAAATTAGTTCAGTAGATAAGGCGTGATTGAGTAACAGACAGACAGACAGAGTTACTTTCGCATTTATAATATTAGTATGGATAACTCTCTGCTGCCAACCGCTGTGCCACTAGTGGGTTTTTTACAATGTTGACCTAATAATCTCTGCATTTATTATTATTATATATCCCTCTTTATCAATTTTTATTTGTTTATAAATAACTAGATTTCCGCCCGCGGCTTCGCCCGCGTTTGCAAAGGAAAACCCGCATAGTTCCCGTTCCCGTGGGATTTCCGGGATAAAAACTATCCTATGTGTTAATCCAAGTTACTCTCTATATGTGTGCTAAATTTCATTGTAATCGGTTCAGTAGTTTTTACGTGAAAGAGTAACAAACATCCATACATCCATACATCCTTACAAACTTTCGCCTTTATAATATACAATATAATATTAGATATTAGATAGATATTAGATGTGAAAGAATAACTTTCATAACATGATGAATATTTGTACATACACCGTTCATAATTATACCTCTTAATTAATTTTCTTTTCTCCTGCTATATTTTCACGTAATATTCCAGCGAAAAAGCTATACGACGAAGCGATAAAAAAGATAGACAAGCGCGTCCCGGACCTTCGAGGTGCGATACTCCAAGTGAAGCAAGCTGCGGACAGTGGTTACGCACCCGCTAAAATACGGCTCGCGTGGTCTTATGTGTTCGGTGAGGGTGTGGAATTAGATGTGGATAGAGCGAGGAAGATCTTCCAGGAACTCGCTGATGAGGGCAATGCTGATGCGCATGCGGTGAGTGCTTTTGCGTATTATGATATACAAACAAAATATTTAAGCTATTCAAAATATCTAAGCTATGCAATTAGTAACAATATTATGTTGAAACATTCCAAAGTTTCACATTCCAAATTTTGACCAGCGTCTTTTACTCTCTCGTCTTCTAGTGAATTAAATAAATAGATTTCTTAATTTAGTAATGCAATATTTTAAACATATTTCGTACGTATCTATATTAGCATTGTAAATTAAAGTTATTATGTTGAAGTTAGTATGTTTTGAATCTTTTATTTATTATTTGAAGAGACTAAATTGTAAATTGTAACCTAATTGAAAATGTTTTTGTATGTGGGTTAAATACTTACGCTCTGGTCAAATGCCTTTTTCTAATTCATCAAAATAATTTAAAATACTTCTCACAACGTAATAGAGCAGTCCGTACGGCATTATTCCATTTTTCTGCTAAAAATATTTAAACCTAACAATAATTTCCAGGGCATGGGTTTCCTATACGCCACCGGGGTGGGTGTTCCCGTCTCTCAAGCGAAGGCCCTAGTACATTACACTATGGGCGCTATAGGAGAGAGTGATTACGCTCAAATGGCGTTAGCCTATAGATACTGGGTCGGAGTGACGGTACCGAGTTCTTGTCCGAAGGCTATGGATCTGTATATGAAGGTTGCTGCTAAGGGTAAGTTGTTAAGCTATTGCATAGCTTCTATCGCGGGCCTTGAGCGCGGGGACCGAATCCAGAAATTTCGTAACGAAAAAACCTCACGCTCCCCACTCCGATGGGCACGGAGGTGTGGCTTGAAGGCATAGCATGCAATAGCTTTACCGCGGCAGTCCCCGAGTGCCACACGTCGTTTTTTATAGTAAATGGTCATGAGTGAAGTATAGGTAAAGATAAGGACCCAGTGGTGAACCTTGGGTGACACCAAAGTTTAATGTTAATTTTAGAGTATTTGTTTATTGTTCTTGTAATCAGGCTAATTTCTAAACTCATGCACTTTATGCTAACCTTGGTAAAAAGTAATTAAATTTTTATGATTGAAATTTAAATTTTATATTAACTACTAGCTTACCACCCGCGGCTTCGCCCGCTTTACAAATTTACCTTAGTTATCAATCACTACATAGTATAAAACAAAGTCGCTTTCTCTGTCCCTATGTCGCTATGTATGCTTAAATCTTTAAAACTACGCAACGGATTTTGATGCGGTTTTTTTTTAATAGAGTGATGCAACAGGAAGGTTTTAGTATATTATTTATTATGTTTTAGACAAAGCGGGCGAAGCCGCGGGCGGAAAGCTAGTTTATAATAACTTTTACTAACAGAACATTATATGTAATGTAATTCATTTAAACAAATAAATATTCTCCAGTGGCAAGTCAAGTGACCTTCAGCGGTGGTCCAGCAGTCCAACGCACGAGGTTAATAGATGAAGCGGAGGGTGCGGGTTCGACATCTGCGTTGGACACCGACCTTATTGAGTATTACCAGCTGCTCGCTGAGAAGGGGGATGTGCAGGCGCAGGTATGTGTATATACACATATACACGCATAGACACGCATGAAATGAAAAAAAAATGAAAAATATATTTATTTAAAAACCATACGTATGTTTACACAGTTACAATTGTATTTATGTTGCACGTTTTTCATACATTTGGCATATAAACATATATGCGCATATAATAGCGTATACACGCTCGTACACGCATATACCCGCATATATGTACTTGCATATACCCGCCTATACATATCATTAAACTGGGACTATAGCTTATTAAATAGAAAAAAAACTATATTTTCTGATATTGTACCAATCTCTTTCTAGTAAATAAATATTTAAACTAAACAACTAAGAAAAAAATACACACATAAAAGTAGATTTCTATTTCAGCATATGCAATCAAAACCAATGCATTAAACTATACTATATATTTGTTCTTATGCTCACTATGAAAAAAACACCAGTTTTTTAAAAGAGCATAACAAAAGAACCTTTATTTATTTATTTGACTTTATATTTATCTATACTAATATTATTAAGAGGAAAGATTTGTAATTATGTATGTATGGTTTTCACGCATAAACTACTGGACCGAATTCAAAAATTCTTTCACCATTAGAAAGCTGCATCTTCACTGAGCAACATAGGCTATATTGCATTTTCAAAAAAAATTAGAGATCCTTACCAAAAATGCAATAATGTAACCCAAGGTGTAAAAAATTCCTTAATAAAAATTCTGTTATCGCGTGCGCTGCGGAATCTATTGAAGATAGAACAAATAAATATAATAAAACTACACTTTTAAACCAGGTTGGTCTCGGTCAATTGCACTTCCAAGGCGGTCGCGGGGTCACACTGGACATACAGAAAGCGTTGCATTATTTCCAACAAGCCGCTAAAACTGGGAACGCTATGGCCAACGCTTATTTGGGCAAGGTAAGCGAAATTTTATATACTTTACTATAAAAAGATTAGATTTTATATATTTTATTATAAACTAGTTTCCGCCCACGACTTTGTACGTGCATCCCCGATTTTCCCCGTTCCCGCAAGAATTTCGGGAAATCCTTTCTTAGTGGATGCCTACGTCCTAACATCTACCTGCATGTCAAATTTCAGACCGATACGTCCAGTGGTTTGGTCTGTGCGTTGATAGATCACTATATCAGTCACCTTTGAGTTTTATATATATAGATGTGTTATTAAAATTGAAAAAAGAAAAACTATACAGAGCCGTAAAATGTAATTTAAATTTATAGCTGGTATCCCCAGTATTACAAAATTATGTTGCCAGAAAAAGACTATAAATTTTACTTTTTTACGCACATTATCAAAGAATCATTTACTACGTTTTGAAATTCGAAAAAAGGTTGATAATGAAATAATTTGTGAAAAATTGTTTGTGAAATTAGGAATTTCAAATGAAATATTTTCTATGGAATTAGTAAAGAATATTACTTGGTGTGGTATATTAAATTGATAAATCACTACATAGTATAAAACAAAGTCGCTTTCTCTGTCCCTATGTCGCTATGTATGCTTAAATCTTTAAAACTACGCAACGGATTTTGATGCGGTTTTTTTTAATAGATAGAGTGATTCAAGAGGAAGGTTTTAGTATGTAATTTATTATGATTAAGACAAAGCGGGCGAAGCCGCGGGCGGAAAGCTAGTAAATAAATAAAGGTTCTTTAGATCTTTCGAAAATAATTCAGTGTTTAAAAATTTTATAATATCTATATTCTGTTTTCAGATTTACCTAGATGGTGGGGATGGCATAAAACAAAACAACGAGATGGCGTTACATTACTTTAAAAAAGCGGCCGAAATGAATAATCCCATCGGTCAGACCGGACTGGGTCTTATGTATTTGCAGGTCTGTATAAAAAAATAGATTGTGTATTTATAAATCTAGAATGCAATTATAGAACTCTAATTGACCAATACTAAAATTATTGCACTTGTTTTAGATATATGTTCACTGAAATTATATGAAGCACTCCTTCTCAAAATAAAATTTAATATTTTTTTACCATTTACGTGATAAAGATTTATTTTTTGTTTCGAAATGAAAAAAATTCGAAATGATTTTTTGTGTTTATTTATCTGTGAAAAATGTAAAATGTCAGTTCTGTGTTCTGTATTGTAACAAAATTTAATATTTTACAGGGCCGTGCAGTTCCAAAAGATCCGAACATTGCTTATAAATACTTTACGATGTCCGCTAATCAAGGTTGGATGGAAGGACAACTGCATCTAGGGTTCCTGTATCTAAGTAAGTATAATATAATAAAACATTACATAATTACTGTAAGTTAAGTTTGTAATGCAAAATATTAATATGATTAAGCATATGATGGGATTATATGGCAGTTTTCTATTCTTGTTTTAAGACATATCATTAGGGTAAATAATAAAAAGAGTTTGACCAAGAACACATCCTTGTGGAATACCGATATCTGTTTTTTTTAGAGCCAAATTTATTTTCAATTGGTATTAATTGTCGGCAATCCGCTAAATAGCTTCCAAATTAAATTTATTAAGGCATGTTTAAATGCAATTACCTCCAGTTTTATTGCGAGTAATCTAAGAGATATTGTATCAAACGCATTTGCCCGATCTAAAAAGACGCGTTCTGTACGTGTGTTTCGTATAATTTTTATAATTAAAATACCTATTAGTTTTTTTTAAGGGTAGTGTTTTCCTTTATTTTACGCAATATTTTTTGTTTAGAAATGAAAAACTTAAAATTGATTTGAATAAAAGATGAAGTACAATGCCCTTCTTTTTAATGTGAAAATATGAGTTTAGAGAAGACGCAAATTATATGTTTATTAGACTTTTTTCTCCCAAATCCATTGTGTGATCTAATCTTCATTTTTTTAAATCGTGTCTTTACATGTATAACGTTATCTCTTCATTATCTAAGACTAGCTGTGCTCCGCGGTTTTACCCGCAGTGCTCCGCTTCTGTTGGTCTTAGTGTGATGATATATAGCCTATAGCCTTCCTCGTAAAATGGGCTATCTAACACTGAAAGAATTTTTTTTAAATCGGACCAGTAGTTCCCACGATTAGTGCGTTCAAACAAACAAACAAACGAATTCTTCAGCTGTATAATATTAGTATAAATTAATGTTTACAGGCGGTATCGGCGTTCGTCGTGACTTCAAACAAGCGAACAAGTACTTTTCCTTAGCTTCGCAATCGGGCCACGTGCTCGCGCTATATCACCTCGCGCAATTACATGCACAAGGGCTGGGTGTAATGCGCTCCTGTACTACAGCTACGGAGGTGAGATACCATTTAATATTCTATTAGAATTAGAATTTTATTTTTGGCGTATTCCCCGTAGTCTAAGATCCCACCGCAGGATTAGTGTGTTCATAGCTTTTTGATGAAACCAAAATTTTATGTATGTTTATAATTAGGAGAATAATCGACTAGGTTGCCAGTCAAAATTTGGCCGCAAGCATGTTTAATTAAATTTTTTCTTATCGATTTTTTGGAAAAAATGTGTTATGCAGCTATTTAATTACGGCCTTACTAATAAAAAGTTAAACAATGGATAAATTTCAACCATTTTCTACCATAGCTGTGTCCTGCTCTTGCTCACATGAAACGTCAATCAAAACAAGACAGGTTATTGCAATAACTAATCCATTGTATAGCGAATGGGTCACATTTTATTAGTAAGACTGTATGTTATTATTTCTTATACACAGAATGTAATCGTTAAGTGTGCACAAGCGATTATTCCGTAACTATTGCAGATATCAAAAAACTTTAAACTGATATCGAAAGTACTTAACCTAATGAGTAAAATGGCCATAATAAATTTTTAAAAATAAAACGAGAAATATCCAAAAATGTTACATTAAACACTCCCATACATTTAGTATGAGATATGAATATCCCATCTTTCTTTTTTTGGTTTTCTGCTTTAATTACTTCGCAAATTTGAAGGGAAGTTCATTTAGAAACGGTAAATAGAGCTCCTCATTGTTTTGCACAATGAGGACGTCACTTCGAAAATCTGCTATGAATACAAAATGTATGGGAAATAAATTGTATGGGAGTGTTTAATGTAACATTTTTGGATATTTCTCGTTTTATTTTTAAAATTTTGTTCTGGCCATTTTACTCATTAGGTTAAGTATTTTCGATATCAGTTTAAAGCTTTTTTGATATCTGCAATAGTTACGGAATAATCGCTTGTGCACACTTAACGATTACACCCTGTTCGATATACAGGTTGCCAGTCAAAATTTGGCCGCAAGCATGTTTAATTAAATTTTTTCTTATCGATTTTTGACGTGACAGCGTCGTATAATTCGATAGAGCCGGCTGCACGCACGAAAAAACATGACTCATGCGGCGTTACCTCGCTTTGAGGCGTTCCAACTTCCATGTAACGCATGAAGTGCAAGCAAGAGCGCGGAACGAGCGATAAAGAAGCACAATAGGACGTTGTCACGTTCAACTATCGTCAGTAAACCGATTTAGGTTTAGAGACATTTATACTTTATCTATAGACAAACATTTTTTGGAAAAAATGTGTTATGCAGCTATTTAAACCCTCGTCTGTCGGAACACAGATCTGAGCCAAAAATTTTGTACCCGTTGTCTGTCGTGGCACAGATCTGTGCCAAATCATCGCCGGTTGGAAATTAGCTCATTGTAACGCAAATATAGTTCAAATCTGCATAAACGACTATTTAGTTGATAGCTTATGAATTACTGAATATTTAAAGTCCATCACTTAATAATTTGACCGATAAATATTCGAAATATAACAGTAATTATGTCATACTTTAGTCGAGTAACTTTTAAATTTTAAAGTTTTAAAAAATGTAAAATTTTGCGGAAAGTTGATAAATGGTAAGTATTTATTGTTCTTTTTATTATTATTCACTATATATCCTAATGTTTATGTGTCGAAATAATGAAAATTACCAATAATTATACCACAAATAATGGCTCCAAATATGTATCTACCATTTCACTGTACGTTGCTTAGTTTTTGACCCCTGGTTAATCGTATTTTATTTTTAATATTTTATTTGTTTTTTACATCATTTTACAAGAAATTTTATGAAGATTTTTATAATATAATTCAAAATTTGATACTGTGTTCCATTTTAAAGATATTTCGTTTTCAATTCAGAACCGACAATAATTTCCCCGTAAAATTCGCGTACAGGATGTTCGCATATTGTATGAAATTGAAAAATTTAATTGTTCGTCTTCATACATATGTTTTGTTTATATTGATGGGTATCGTTTTTGTGGTATTTATTGTCCTCAGGTTTAATTCGATATAATCAACTATACAAATTATAGTCCGTAACCTCTATGGAATTCCTTTAATTTTAGTATATTATGGTTAAAAGTGTATATTATATGCTGGAAAAATAGTAAAAAAAACCTACATCGGGAACAATGGTTTTCACTTTGACCTATATATAGGACAAAGTGACTATGTTACTATGTAATTTGTGTAGGACAAACTGGAAAAGAAATTTAACACATTAATTGTACAACATATTCTTACCTTAATACAAATGCAACATATTATTTTTTATTGGGGAACCATATTATGTTTCTGAAAAAATAAAAAACCGGCCAAGTGCGAGTCGGACTCGCGCACCGAGGGCTTCGTACAAACTTATTTTTTTAATTATGCTGTAGGTATCTTTTAATTCATATTTTAGAATTCTTTATCTGTGCTATAAGACGTTGCTATTGTAAGTTTTTATAACCTTGCAAATGTCGAAAATTACGAAAATTTGCAGCATAAACGGTTGTATCTTTTGATTGCGTTGGCATATATTATGTTTGATTCTGTTTTTATTTTGTTTTTCTGTCGTCTCACAATTTCAAAATGAACGACAACACGGGAGTTGTCATTTTTGAAACCCAGATAGTCCAAAGATGTTTTTACACATATTTTGGGGTTATTTCTTTAAAACTGGAAGAATGTTTTTTTATAGTTTTGAACCTCAATACGATTCGCGCTTAAAGGACTCCGAACAAACCTACTTTTTATTATGTTTTAACTTCTAGTGTTTTTAGTGAATTTTTCTTTATCTGTGCTGTAAAACCTTGCTTTTAACCAAGTCCACTTAACTTTTGACCCGTAGGTTTTGATTCCCTTGCTAGTAGTTGCGGTTTTCAGAATATGCCGCATATGAATATTATTTCTTCTGATTGCGTCTTAAATCTTATATCTCCATACCAATATGGATGAAATTTGGTATGGAGATATTTTGATACCCGAGAAAGGACATAGGCTACCTTTTATTGCGAAATATGTACCACGGGCGAAGCCGGGGCGGACCTCTAGTATGTATATAAAAATGAATCGCAAAATGTGTTGGTAAGCGCATAACTCGAGAACGGCTGAACCGATTTCGATAATTCTTTTTTTATTATATTCCTTGAAGTACGAGGATGGTTCTTATGTAGAGAAAACGTAAATATGTACCACGGGCGAAGCCGGGGCGGACCGCTAGTGTATTATAAATCTGAGTTTTTAATGTGAATATCAAGTTAATACATGTAGCCGTTCATTAGTTGTAAGTTGAAATTATTATTTTTTTTTTATAATAAAGTGTAATTAAAAAAATCATGTTATTTGCGATTATTCTTATATCTGTTTTATAAAACATTGCTTTTTGCCAAATTTAAAGATTTTATGTACTTGGGAAGTACCCTGTCGGTTTTGATTCCATTGCAAAAGTCAAAATTTGCTAAAAATTGCAGCATTAATGGCTGCATCCCAAAGGGTTTGGTTTTTAAGGGTCCAGAACCCTAATAGGATCACGTCTGTCCATCCCATCTGCCCATCTGTCTGTCAAGACCCATTTTCACAGGAACGCGTGATGTGACATAAAACTGAAATTTATATTGATTACTTGAGTCGATTGAAGCTGTGAAAAAATCAAACTTATAAACCAACGCAATCAAAAGATAAAGCCGTTTATTAACTCAGGCCCCGGAATCACAGACACAATAGAAAATCTATTGTATCGTGGACCGATCGGGCCGTTCGGGGCTCAATGGGTTATGCTGCAAATTTCGACATTCGCAAGGGAATCGACACCTACAGGGTACTTTCCGTGTACGTAAAAGTTTTGAAATTGGGGTAAAATAAGGTCTTATAGCGCAGATTGAAGAATAATTTCGAAAAATATAAAATTTCGGAGTTACAACATAATAAAAATGTTGTGTGGTTTTATGAAACCACGGTAAAAGTGAAACTGTTCGAACGGTTCCGAACACTGCCTTATACCTACTCGGCAGCCGACCGTCACGCGACATGCGCTACACAGACCAAAAAGTTTGAGACGATGTAATAAAAGTTTCACTTTAAAAATTGGTTTGTTCGGAGCCCACGGTGTGCGAGTCTGACTCTCACTTGGCCGGTTTTTTATTCTTATGTACTATATGTAGTACATTCGTAGGCCGAATGTTAAAGCTGATGTAGATCGCTGTCTGAAGATTATTTTTATTTGCATTCATGACTTTAAATAGCCTTGGAACATTACTTATTTAATAAAACGAATTAAATGCATCATTTGCAGTACGCCTGCAAATATAAATCTACCCTCTCATTTTGTAAATGACTAGCGACAACAATTATTGTGTTTTTGCCTTTTGGTGTCAAAACTGCTTCTATTACCCAGAAGAAGAATGCAATTTTTCTATTTGAAGATATCACATTGCTGTTTAAACTACATAATCAATAATAAAACTTATTTGTTAGGTAACCCTAAAATAAACTTCCGTCTTGATATTTTAATTTTCTTTCGAAAATAAAAATTTGTATTTGATAGAATAACCTTTTCTGATTCGTAAGCATTTGAGTATCAATAAAAGAGAATTCAAATGGATCCAAACAACGATTCTTATGGCAATGGAAGACAAGACACTCCAAGGCTTACTTTAACAATAGGACGTAACAGTATTTGAAATCAAGAAATATAACTCTGTATATTTTGTCAAATGAACAGATAATAATACTAACACGATTAGTGTTTGGGAATTTACAGCTTTTAATTCCTGATACCAGGATTCTTCATGAAATTCTACACATAACACGTCTTACTTTATTCCAATCAAAATATTTTTTAAGTTTCATGCTGTTTGTGTACTATGGACTCCCTAAACTACTGAACCGATTTTAATACAATTTTACCGATTAGTTTATATCTTAATTACAATATGCTTGGAAATACTGCATGTATTGAAGTACAACTAGATTGGATAGCGTTCATCACTTTCCTGATCACATTCAAGTGGAACCTCGTGGTAATAAATCGTCCGCGTCGTCTCGAGGCGGTCGTTGTGTCCGATCCGATGTATAAGAAAAAATGAACAGAAGTTAACATTATTTATGCTAAGTTGCAAATATTCCTATTTATTGGCCAATGTTGGCGTCAACACCACACATTACAACCACATGAGTATATAAATAGTACAGACACAAAGCTTCATAAGAATTTTTTTTCTGTCAGTTAAGTAAAATTTATTTAAGTAAATAAAACATTTAGATGATATAATTGTTTATTTATTTTGAATCTTTAAGTTTATTGATTTTTATCCTTAACATAAGCTGTATTTTATAAAAAATATTTAAAACTCGAATTTCCGAAATTTTTGATTTATAAGTTAAATGTAACGGTTTATAATTAAGTTATGGTATAATTAAATGTAGATTTCACTTTTGTACAGCTTAGACATTTTTCTGTATGGATACAGTGCCTTTCGATTTGTAGTTGGACAACATTTCATTTTATAGGTACTATATTATAATAATTAAGAGCATGAAAGAAAAAAAGCATTTCTTCATAATGCTATTGTTACCACAAAAAATATTTTCTTAATCCCTTATTTTAAGAAAAAATAAATTAAAATTAAAATTGATGTGGAGACGTTATACATACAGACGTTAGAACAAAGTCCACCATAAGAATGAAGTCATTTAGGAATAAGACGATTTTTAAACATTAATAAAAACCTAAATATTTTAAAAAAGTAAAAATTACTGTTAGTTTTTATCTAGTTTTGATTAAAATAAAAATAAAAAAAAAGTAGCAAAAATTTTTGAAATGTTCTAATTTTGGAGCAGACTGTAATGTCTGTATTTGTATGAACATATGTGGAGATCGCGTCCACTTATTTTCATGCGTAAACGATGATATTCATACTCAACTTTCTCGAATTTTTATAAAATAAACCTATGTTTTTGTTATATTCACTCAAAAGATTGTCTATTCTAGTGTGAAAATACAAAAATAAAAATCTAAAATACCTTGATATTATTTTATTATGAGTATTTTTCTTAACAATGTCGTATTTTTTCAAAATGTGTGGGAAAAAATGGTTCTAATAAATAAAATAAACATGCCAGGGAGTAAGTAAGGTAACTAATATAAAGTTTGGTTATCTAGTTAGCATCAAAATTTACAAGAGTGTCACAGGTTAAAGTTTATATCACAAATTTTAATATCGAAAAAAATCGGCAAATCAGCGCCGACCGCTCGAATTTCTCCGACAGACAGCACCTTTTTGACGCGGCGCGCCGCGACAGCTGAGGGGTTAATCAGTTATTATTTGTTACATATTATGTATGTAGCTATTCAAGAACGTGTGCGAGCGCGGTCCCTGGTCGTCCCGGCTGATGGTCGCGCACGCGGCGTGGCGCGCGCGGGACTCGCACGCGGCGCTGCTGCAGTACCTGGCGCTGGCCGAGCGGGGGCTGGAGGTCGCGCAGACCAATGCCGCTTATTTGTTGGACGACGGTATATACTTATCTGTACTCTCTAGTACTTAGATAAGTAAGTAGAGATCTATCTCTCCACATATGGAGAGATAGGAATATCTCTCTACGTTCGACGTATGGCACAGTTTTAATTCAAAACATAAAGATGTGTAATTGTTATCTAAAGAAAGAATAAAAAACATTTATTTGAAAAAACAGTGTGACACAACAAAACAACACACACAACCAAGAAAAAGGAAATCACATAAAAATAACAAAAAATGTAATATATTTGGTTACAAAAAATGGTGAAACACTTTAGCTGCTATAAGTAGGCTAATTCAAAACTTAAGATATATAATTTTAACTGCTTTTTTTATATTTTTCATTTCAATCATAGTTTATTTTGCTCTAAACCTTACCATCTAGTTAATCTATCACGACTAGAATATAACACTACATAATTCAAATGAAAAATAATTTTTTTGAAGTGAAAACTTCTTTAGCGGCGTTGAGCACTTTTTCTGTAATGGGTATAACATCTTAAACTCGCGTCAGGACACGTGACCTGATCGAAAAAGCGTAAGACGGATGGATATCAAATATGCTCAACGTTAATAATCAAGTTTTCACTTCTGCCGGCACTCCCGGAGTGCAACCCGTCTTTTTTTCATCACTTTCTCTTTCTAAATCCCATCCATACCCTATAGGTGGCGTAGGGCTCTTCCCCCCTGCCGAACGATGGCAGCGCGCCTTACAGCTGTGGGCGCGCGGCGCGGCGCAGGGCTGCGCCCCCGCACGGCTCAAGCTTGGTGACTACCACTACTATGGGCTTGGGACTCCGCCCGATTTGGAGGCCGCCGCGCATCATTATCGGTGAGACAAGCAATAACAGGACACAATAGTTAATGCCATTTCAAACAATACCCAGCACGGTTCGACAGAACAACACTTTTTACACAAAAAATCTCAACACACAACGAAAGACAGGAAACTCAACGAAATGACACAACTATATAAATGAAAATAAGCTTTAAAAAGAACATCAAAATTTTGTGCTACTCGATACCGCACGATTTAAGACATTAGACATACATAGATAAAATAATTCTTTTGATATTATGAATGGATTACCACCTAAAATACAATCCTACTAATACGTATCATAGAAATATTGTAGCAAACAGCATACAATAATGCCACATCTCTATTATAAGCTATCTTAACTATGTAACAAAATTTATTACTGTGTACAATAAAGAGTATTTCATTCAATGCCACAAAAAATTCCAGCATCGCATCGGAACAGCTGCACAACGCACAAGCGACATTTAACCTCGGCTATATGCACGAGCGAGGTTTAGGTTTAGCTCGAGACATTCACCTCGCAAAGCGCTGTTACGATCTCGCAGCAGACGCAGCTCCTGAGGCGAGGCTACCTGCAGCACTTGCGCTGGCTAGATTGAGTGCTGTTACAGCGCTGTCGTCGCTTTATGATGTAAGTTATCGATAAAAACGGAAAATAATTAGGTGGAAATTTGGAGATAATTGTTAATCCGGCTCGAAGGACCAAAAAATTAGTCTTTCTAGTTGTTATGACGCAGTCTTAGTTGCATGGTATAAGTTATCATAATTAAACATGTAATGGCTTTGGCTCGCGGTGGCCCGGCTGAGTGCTGTTAATTTGGTCTATATGATGTTATTTATTGGTGATGAAACGTGTAATGAAAATATGTATGTAAGTGATAGCTAGATATGCTCAGCACTATATGATATAAGTTATCGTGACATAAATTTAAAAATAACTAAATCTGTCTCGAAGGACTAAAAAACTGGTCATTACATAATAAGATAAAGAGCTTATTATGTAAAGATCGTTTTTTTTTTTAATTCAAATTGTATTTTTTTCGTGTCTAAACTATCTAGACGACTCTAAAGGCAATAATTATTCAGTCTGTATTACAGAGTCCGCTAGCGCTGATCTTCCTCACGGGCGAGTCTCCCCTCCTCTCGAATTGGGACGTCTACCTCATAGCGGTGCTCGTGGGGGCACTGGGCTTGGTTCTATACCTCCGCAGACCGCAACCGACCAATTGAAAGTGTTGGATTTAAAAAGGATTAGACGAACTTACACATTGACGTACTTTATAGCAACTAAATTCACAAGGTCGTAAAAATGTCCGAGCGAAGTTACAATTAACGTTCATTTGAATTAACATCTTATTGCGTGGCAGTAATGTTCAAAGTTATTGGATACGCGCAATAGAAAACTCTGCCTCATAGATACGAAGGCAGACTTTTGCTTTCGACAATTTTTGAGCGTGATTGTTTAGTTGTTTATTGTACGTCAATACTTGATACTATGTGTCATGATATAAGCTGACATTTTGATGTGGATGTAAGTGTCAGACATTATATACAGGACTTGAAAATAATAAGTGAAGATACAGCCCAAATCTAGTGTTTTATGAGATCGTATCGCAAAAAGGATTATGTACTTTCTAGTGTAATTACGAATTTGCAACTGTATATGTTTCGACTTTATAATTTAGTAAAAGATAATGAAAACAGAACGAAGTCGTTCTTTTAAATTATTATTGGTAAAATTATATTTTAGTTTGTTTTTAAAATACTAATATTTTGATTTCTGATGTTTACAATAAAACACCTCGCAGAATATAATACGTGGCTTCATACATTATTTTGGTTAAATTTACTGCTTAAAAAGATATTGATCCATAAATTGGATCAAAACGACTGAATTCCCTCCCCCCTACCCATATAGTTAGTCATAATTGATAGATAACATGGCATGTGATTTTTGATATAGTTAGGTACAGACAAAATATAAAAAAAATATTTGTCTTGGTATTAATGAATTACTTCTGATCTTCGGTGTGTGGAATTTAGAAAATTGTCGTGTGCTTTGTAAAGATTGATGTGTATGATAGACGCTTGTTTTATTAAATTGCGTCTAGCATTACTCTAATAACAGATACTAAAACATAAAAAATTGAGTAGCCCTTTATTTTCCTTACCATGTATTGTGAATGATTTCAAAATATTTAAAAAAAGTAACTAACTACAGGAAATAAAACTAACTGCCACCTCAAAATGCGTACGCCAAATATGTAATTTTATAGGCACCTTACTTAGTGTTGGTGAAACTAATATAATTCATATTTCAAATTATGCTTCGTTAATTTTAAATTTTAATCTTTGATGTAAATATCATGTGTAAAACTCGTGTCAATAAATGGTAAGAATAAAAAAAAAAGACGTGTGGCACTCGGGGACTGCCGCGGTAAAGCTATTGCATGCTATGCCTTCAAGCCACACCTCCGTGCCCGTCCCCGTGGGGAGCGTGAGGTTTTTTCGTTACGGAATTTCTGGATTCGGTCCCCGCGCTCAAGGCCCGCGATAGAAGCTATGCAATAGCTTTAAAAAAACCGCAAAACTAGAACTGATTTTCAGTTGCTATATAAAATTGTTGCTTTTGAATAATATGCGATGGTATATATTTATTTGTAACTTTACTATGATTTTATATTGGTTTCATATTCTATCATTTATTGACTCGTGTTATAATTGTAGTTTTAAAAACATCGCTTTTTAATTTTGCTTGTGCTTGGTAGTCATTGATTTTTTTTATCACAGATTTTCCTTTTCTAGGTATTTACTAGTTACTTTGATAAAATTTTTTATTATTATCAATAATTAATTTTAAACGCGATTGTTTGTGTATGGACCAAAGTGATGTGAAGCGTTTGCAATGTAGAAAGGATGTAAATAAAATAATTTATTAAGAAAAAACATTGTTTTATTAAAAATACATGTACAAATTGATCAGCTTAAATACTAGTGTATTAAGTTTTTTATGACATCACTTATACTAACACTTTTAATTTAAGTTAATTTTTAATTGTACAATAATGATAATAACCTGGATTAATGAATAATAATATTTTTTATAAACATAAGCAAACTTATGAAAAATTTAAAATATACATCTATACTAGTTAATTCAGGAGGATAGAAGTACAAAGTTTCCGAATTATTTAGTTGACTCAAAATTCTAATCTAAAACCGGTTACTACATTAAAAAAATGTTACAAGCTACAATCTTAAATAGGTTATCTTCTTTTACATAACTCCTTGCATTTCTAGTAATTCAATTTTCTTATCGATGTCGTCTGCAGAGTATGTGTAGTCGGTTGAATATTCTTGCTTTATATCTTCGGATTCCTTATTTTTCTTCTGAAATAAAAAAAATGGATATTTAAAATTTTTAATCAAACTAACAGTTTAAATTATATGAAATGAATTTACAGTATAAATGAATCTTGTCTGTCATTTCGGCTTATAGTTGAAACTGCTTACCCGATTTGAATACCTTGACAACTTTAAATTTGAAAAAGTCTACCAAATACGACTTCTGTTATAACAGAAAATATTCTTCTTTGTACTTGTTTCTATGAAGTAATTCAGAATTCAGATCTACTTATAAACATTTTTACAGAACTTCTAAATAATCGCTAATAAGTTTGATATTTATAGACCCATAGTTGCATGTATTGGTCGATACATAATATTATTTAAAACATCTCACCCAAAACTGCGCATACTCCGGGGACACCGATTGCAAATATGCAATTTTGTCCTCCATTTCCTTTAATCTTTGATAGATATCCTTCGACACTGGTGTAGTATGGAGGTACGACTCGATCGCTAGCACGCGTTCAGATATAGAGGGGGGGAGGTAGTCCGGTTTACTTTCCATAGGGGGAGGAGTGGGGACCGTTTGTGGACCCCACTCGTTGTATACTTTTCGGACTGAAAATAAGAAAGAAAACATTAATTTATACAGGTAACAATTATAAACAATATAAAACAAATAATCGCTTCGTTTATTAATAGTGTAATGTGTATTTTATTTTGAAGCATTTGTGGTGTTCATACAGACATACCCTATTTTTTTAAATTTCAACCTTCAAAATATTAGTAAAATCCGTTGAAAGAAGTGATAAGTATTATATTTTCTACAATTCCTATTTTGTAAAATTGAGGTTGGCAATATTAATGAATTTTATTTTAATATAATAGAAGAAAATCATTTGATACAAAAAAACCTATTTGTTACATTGATAGGTAAATATTTTTAACACAATAAAATTAATTTAACCTTGAATATGTTTACAGTATTTCTGGAAAATTTACATCATCTATTGAAATTAACTGTTTGTATAGTTGTTACTGATTTATTGAAAGTATTTTCAAAACTGTTTTTATGATTTCATTATTTACCACCTGTTAAATCTGGTGATTTCTAGTAAATTTAAATTAGTGCGCAATTAATGTACCAACACTACATAGTATAAAACTTTTTTAATAGATAGGATTATGGTTCGCGAGGAAGGTTTGTATATCATTTATTGGGTTTAAACAAGCGGGCGAAGCCGCGGGCGGGTCGCTAGTATTCGTATATATTGTAACATCTTTACTACATAATATAATACTATACTAGTAACTTTACTCACTTTTCAAATGCCCTTTCGAGTCTTTCCGTTTCACAAACTGCGTTCTCACTCTCGCACACGTCTCCGTATCTTCCATCTCACTCTCACCTATTCCCGGTATAAAGTCGTGTATGTTACTTTTATTCACTTGCGCTCTCTTTCTTTCGATAAAATTCTGTATACGTTTTTGTATTTCGTCATTAGATACAGTCACTTGTACTAAGTTTTTATCTATTTCTACACTCTGAGGATATTCCTTTTTAACGCCTGCACCTGAAAATCAGGCGTGGAAATTTAGAGAACAGGTAAATAAAAAATTGTTAGAAAACAAAATATATTTATTTCAAAATGTACTTTAACACTTAAAACTACCCACAAACCAGGTTTCTATAACTATAATATTTATGACTAAATAAAATATAAAAATAGTCTATTATACACTAAATATAATGTATAAACATATTATTATTAACTGGCTTTAATAAAGGAAAAAATACATAGAATAAAGGAATATACAAAAATCTATAAGAAAACTTTGCTTAATAAAAATACATAATTTTAAGGCATGTTTATTTTAGTAATTGCACTGCAAATCATGCACATTTATTTACTATGCAATAAATTTTATATAAAAACAGCTATGAGATAGCCACAGTAAAGTATATAAATTAACAAACACAGAAAGAGTATCTCTTCCAAAAACAACTAAGTTATAGTTCGAGCTCATTTTAAATAAAACATAATATAAAATTAACTAAAACCTGACTAACTTATCAACAATTTATTGCACCAGTTACAATTAAGTAGACACTCAATTGTTATTTCTATAATTTTGATCACTTGTTATCACTTTTACAAACGTTTTATATCCATTTTTACATATAATTATAACTACTTTAAATTCATTAAAACAGATAATTGGATTAAAAAATCCACTTTGTTCAAATATAATATTTAAAAAGCTATTTTGTTCAAAAAAGGTACATTTTTAAGTTACAACTAAAAAGCAACTCAAAACAAAAAACGCGACTCTACACATTGCACTAAAAAAGTAAGCTACTCTAAGCCTTTTGTGTCCGCTTAGAGGACCACGCACATTCAACGTTTTCTTTCCAGACCGCTTCGCTGCCTTCATAGACCTCCTTTTTCCAAATCGGTACATTCGCTTTAAGGCTCTCAATACAGTGGGCGACTGCGTCTAGCGAGTCCCTTCTATGGGGACTGCTTACTGCTATCACTACGGATGCTTCCCTGCAGGGTACGTTGCCGAGTCTGAAATTTTATTAACAAGCGTTTTTAATAACTAATAATATGAAATATGTTTAACAAGGTTTCGGCCCGCGGCTTCGCCCGCCCCGTCAAAGAAAACCCCGCATAGTTCCCGTTCCCGTGGGATTTCCGGGATTGCGTAATTTTCCCGGGATAAAAAGTAGCCTATGTACTAAGTCTCGGGTATCAAAATATCTCCGTTCAGTAGTTTAGGCGTGATTGAGTAACAGACAGACAGACAGAGTTACTTTCGCATTTATAATATTAGTATGGAAGTATGGATAATGGATTAAATATCATAAAAATTTTGAATATGCACAATTTGTCTGAAAATAAAAACTGGCTATGGTCACAGATCAGATACTAGCTATCAATGGTGTAAGGATTCATATTATGCTTGTGACTTGACTTATGTTCCTGTGTCCCCTAGCTGGGGCAGAGGGCATCCACAGTGCTCCGCCAGGTGTGTCTATCAAGAGCTACCCTTTTGATCTCGCTCCAAGTTTTCCCAATTTTCTTGGCTTCGTCTATGACTGTCCGCCGCCAGGTCTGTTTAGGACGGCCACGCTTACGCTTTCCTTGGGGGTTCCAGTCTAAGGCTTGCCTTGGATTATGCTTGTAAATGCTTGAAAAATGTGTGGCTATCCCTTTTATAACATGATGACAAACACAGCTTTAACCTTCAATTTTATGCTAGGAACAGTGGTATACAGAAGAGAACAACACATAATTTTGTTACAAATTTGAAATCATTAAAAAAATACTTAAAAAAGTGCTCTATTATAGCGGGAAATTGAGCGAATCTCATGAATCAATGATCTACCATAAATTATGTATCATCAATATGTTTTCACATACAAATTATATTACATTGTAGCAGTTATAAGGTCAGATTATACGTCTATTATATATTCGAGAGACACAAGGTCAAAACAATTCGAGCTGTGGGACACGATAAGAATTGACATCAATAAACAGACATGTTTATTTATCAATGACGTAATTTAATATTTAATTTGTGTATTAACTTTGCTAGAAGTTTTGGCAATGAATTTTTTTATTTATTAGTACATCCCTACTTAATATTATAAAATATGCGAAAGTAACTCTGTCTGTTACGCTTTCCTGCTTAAACCTCTCAACCGATTTTGATGAAATTTGGCACAGACAATCTTTAGACCCTGAGAAAGAACATAGGCTACCTTTTATTGCGAAATATGTACCACAGGCGAAGCCGGGGCGGACCGCTAGTATGTTATATTTTTAGTTAAATAAAAAGGTTTCTGGAGCGGTTGTTACTCAGTGGTTAACGCTTACATCGTCGATGGAAAGGTTGCGTAGATTTTTTTATTGATATAAAAAATTGGCATATCTAAAATTAGCATAAAATTAACATAGCATCGCAAATCTTTCGTCTCTAGAATATTCGTGTAGACTGTAGAGTGTAGACAAACAAACGAAATTTCCTCTTTATAATATAAGCGTAGATAAGATATCTAGACTGATACAAAATATTTTTTTATCAATATCAATTCGAAAAGATTAAACAAATTTTTCCAGCTATTTACAATGTTTCTATTATGCAACAAATTGATTGATTCATTGCAATGTCTGTAAATATTACAGTTTATTCATTTCATAACACAATATCGTTCATAAATGAATGCCCTAATAAACATGTTTATTGTTTCAAGTGTATCACTTGAATACCAGTTCAATTAAAACAGATAATTTAGTACAAGTGTTTGCACTAATTTTACTGAACCCTTCATTCATATCTAAAATTAATCCTCTTTAATTTCAATTAGAAACAAATTGTCTTACATGTCCTTTATTTTTATGGTTGCCTGGAAGAGATTGCTTTTAAGCAATAAGGCCGCCTATTGTACACTTTCCAATTTTATGTATTCTCTTATTTTAAATTCCTGTTATATGTACAATAAAGTGTCATAAATAAAAAATAAATAAATAAATAAATAAAAATTTCATGTGACTATAATAATACTATTTGTTGCTTATGTTTGAAATTTACCTACTTCAAAAATGATGTCATGCCTTAAGATTTGTAAGCTCACAAAAACTCCAATTATTTTATAAAATCTATACTAATACTGGAACTACTGCTCCGATTTGAAAAATTATTTCGGTGTTAGATAGCCCATTTATCGAGGAAGGCTATAGGCTATTTATCATCACGCTTAGATCAACAGGAGTGGAGCAATGCAGGTGAAACCGCGGATCACAGCTAGTTATAAAATATAACTTTAAGTAAACATTACACCATACACATTACACAATTTTATCAATAGCAGTTTAACACTTTCGCAGTTGAACACTTTCAAATATAATTTAAGACCTTTATACATATAATAAAATTTCTCTCACCTATGATACATAGCAATGCCATGGATCGCTGGCCACTTGGACCTCGCTTCCTCACAGATACTCTTCATAGCTTTCAAGGCCATCGGTTCATAGGCCTCATACTCTAACCTTAATACCTGTAAGCATAAGCATGCTAAGTGAAAGTTAAGTTACACAAGTAAGATGTAAATATTGAAAACAGAATATTCTAGTAACTATGATATAGAGTTCGGTTTGTGTTTTAATGCAGTGTGCATAAAAAGTAAACTAATTTGGTTTATGGCATTACAAACATAGAAGAGAGAGAGAAAGGTTATTTTTTTATGGGTAGTCAAATCTGACACGTAGGGGTATATAATTGCAAATATGTAGTTTTATATTTTGGTTTATATATTTTTCTGTTTAGAGATGGACTATTTTGTAACATACATATATAAATGATTTACTCAACAAATATTACGCAAAATGTATCGTTTTTAAATAGATCACATAAAATAAACAACTTCGCATAGTTAATAAATTAGAACCAATATGATGCACATTATCAAATCCACAAAAAACCTTACACTTTACATTAGATAACAAACCTAAGGTTATCAAAGGGCACAGATATGACAAAAATTTTGATATTCTATGTAATACTAAAGTCACCAACCTTTTTATCCTCGAAATTATCTCTAGTTGTCCCCACAAACAGGGACACTGCACCGCAACTATCATGCACAACCAACTCAGTTATTTCATCCACGCTCAGCTTATCTACCGTTAGTTTTAAGTGATCCATTCTTCTACTTAAACTTAAATTTGTTCCTATATTCCTTCTAACCCCCACTAAGTGGTGGTATAACAGCAATGCTATCAAATTCTTTTATATCAATATCAATGTTATCGGAACACACTTCTTCATTCTTTGCCAGTAAAATATTATGTTTTATCGTTTCCAAGTTATAATTTGCAGCGATTATATCCAATAATTGCTTGTAGGTTATTTTTTGGGGGAGCGTTATTCTCGCTTCTCGTGTACCGGCTAATTCTTTTGATTTTGCAAAGAAAAGCAATTTAACTGTTACTCCACGCTCAATTTCCATAATTCATCCTATTAAAATAAAAGTTTTATAAATATAATAAATATATAAATTTTTGTAGTTTACTGATAACGATTTAATGATAGATAAATATATTTCATTATTAGTTAAGGTTATCTTTTGCATCAATAAAGTATAATAAACTTACACAATATATTGCACAAGATAATTAATAAAAACATAAACCGGTTTTCATAAGCATATGCTTATGAAAACCTCCTATATAGGAGCTAACAAGTTGTAATCACACAAAAAAAAACACATCATCCATACTAAAATTATAAATGCGAAAGTAACTCTGTCTGAAATTATATTTTTGGTTTTTATGGCATTCAAATGCTTTATAAACAACTAGTAACTCTGTCTGTCTGTCTTTTACTCAATCACGCCTAAACTACTGAACCAATTTGCATGAAATTTGGTATGGAGATATTTTGATACCCGAGAAAGGACATAGGCTACCTTTTATTGCGAAATATGTACCACGGGCGAAGCCGGGGCGGACCTCTAGTAATAAATAAATAAGAATATTTTTAACAATACTTATTTCTTGCAACTTTTACGTCAGCTTTAGAGGTTTATCATACAATGAAATCAATTTTTTAACTAAATAAACAATTTATAGTATTTTCAATAGAGTTAATTTTATTAAATGTTAATTTTTAAGTTAAAATAGAAATTACATTATTTTTTTATGACATGTGAAAAGGAATGTATATAAAGGTGCAAAAAAAATTACGTGAACCATTTAATTATATAGAGAATTACTTACCTGGAATAATTTTATACGTTCATGAACTGAGCCTAATGACCTACAATAACTTTCAATTTATTTTCAATTGCAGGTTAAATTTTGAATAACAAGACTGTCATCGCTTTTCTGTCAACAACCAGTAACCAGTAACCACTGTCAACGGCAACGCTGGCCTGAACTGACAGTTGACACCATTCACAATTTCTGACCGAGCTATTGGTTAATTCGTAAGGGTTGCTAGATTGTAATTACATAATGATATCATTACAATCACTTTTACAACTCGTCTTTTACAATTCTATAATCTGTACTTTTAATTTTCTCGTAGAAACCTACATGTTAAAATTTTATGTTTTTCAAAATTGGTCGATTATTATAATATATTTTTCCAGGGTGAAGTAAAAACATAAATAAATTATTAATAAATTATATTAATTAAACAATTATAGTAGTAGGTACCTAATTTATTAACGAAAATATGTCAAATAAAGATACAATAATAGAGGAATATGAAGTTAGTAGATAGTGTCATTAATTTGCACAAGTCTTGCAGAATTCAAACAGAATGTGAAATAGCCTTTTTATTAATTTTATTTATGGCAAGAATGATGTCTGACATTGACAACTGCTACTTAAAAAATTTCAAACGGTTTTGAAACGGCGATGTTGTTGTGTTTAAGCATAACCGCTTTTTGGCAAGATTCCCTCGGGCGCGCGCGTTATGTAAAATG
The DNA here is from genome assembly GCF_061535395.1 of Colias eurytheme. Taxonomy (NCBI): domain Eukaryota; kingdom Metazoa; phylum Arthropoda; class Insecta; order Lepidoptera; family Pieridae; genus Colias; species Colias eurytheme. The sequence continues at coordinate 9,134,207 of NC_142997.1, read as the reverse complement.
AACGTCGCACTGCTTTCAGTACAAAAAAGTTAAAAATAGACTTTCAGAGTGAGTTGCGTGTTCCGACATTTTTGTTTTTATGTGACATACAAACTTTATTCTCTCTATAGATATTTTAGAAATCAAAGTGAAACGCCGATATAAACATTGGATTGATATGTGAATGATGTGATTTGTGAAGTGCGATTACGGTAAATAGGCGGTAATAATACTCCAAAGACTTGAATATAAAAAGAATTGGACATATTTTGAAGTGCTGTGGTAAATAGTTGTCAATAAAAATGGCTCACGTGGAGCCAATGGACTTGGACTGCATAGAAAGTGATTTCGATGATAAGGAGAACTCGTACCAACACAACAATGCCCTGCCGAGAGTGTCGTGTGCTGAAAAGGGGTTTGAAGAATTGGATGTGTCTGAATTCAACATGAAACTAAGGTACCAAGTGACCCCAGCTTCATCACCTATGTCTAAAAGTTATACGGCTAATTGTTTAGATAACAGGAATATTAGTTATGTTGAAGATGTGTTGACAAATAATCAAAACTTAACTAGGTCATTGAATTCAACAATAACAAACTCAGACAGCATATTGAAGTCGCCAAAGTCTCTACCATTACAGTCAATATCGACCGATCAATTTACTGATTTGAATAGAAACTCTTCGATAAGACGGTCCCTGGACAATGCTAAAAATAATGTGACAGTAACAATAACAACACCTCAAGATTTAGATGATAACTTGTCATTACCTAGTACATCATCATCTTTAACACATACTCCAGAAGCGACTACTCCCACAAAAGAAATACCCAAGCATGATGGTGGTTCACCTATACTCCGTGGATTGAAAAGTGTATTCAGCATGTTTAGATCGTCTCAAAGTCCTATACCGCCAAATGATGAGACAAATGTTGAAAGAAAAGATGAAACTTTCTCTGAAGCACCAGTTAAAGATACTAAACCACAAACTGTATTAGCTTCCACTCCGATAAGAAGTAAAAACAGTCCAATAAAAAGTGGCAGTCCTCTTAAAGACAGTGTGACATTCAAAGATGATTTAGAACGTGAACTGCAGTGGAGAGATGACTCAACCATAATATTCAAAGAAGAAAAAATTCCAATACACAAACTTTTCTTACCAACATTACCAATTGAAACTAAGGCTGTACAAGAATTGAAAAAAGATAATGTTAACACCACTGTTGAGTACATGGATATATCTATAAATGAGTCGGCTATAAATGAATCTGTTAAAAATATAAAGTGCGAAGCAAACAATACCATTGAGTCAGATAGTGAGTTCCAGGACTGTGAAACTACATTTACAAAGAATGAAGATGACCTTGCAGTAAAAGCAGATGTAAACAATGCTAATGTTGGTAGCATTCAGGATGATATAAATATGTCTATTGTCGAAAATGAGTATAATGAAACAAAACCAGAAGAACCTCAAATTGAGTCACTTGGTCATAAGACTATTGATCTACCAATTGAATGTACAAGAGGAGTTCAAACAGTTGCTGAAGACAACAAACTGAATTTGACCAATAATCTAGAAACTAATACTAAATTGGAAGATGTGGTACCAGATATTGTAGAAAATGTTGATAACAAAAATAAAGCTGAAGAAGAAATTTTATTAGAGACACCTATTAATTCAATTAGTAACACTACCTTGAATAAAGATAATCTTCAATGTGAACAAAATTTGTCTGCTGTTATACATGAACTTAATGAAATCAGCAGTGATGCAAAGTGTGTGGAAGATAATCTTATTGAAAATGTTAATAATAAGCATGAAAGTAATGGTATTTGCAATCAAAGTAATATAAACATGTCCATTGTAGAAAATGAACACCATGAAGTTAACTCAGACCAATCTAAAATCTTGTCTGATACTCAGGTTGAAATAAATGCCAATGAAACTACTAATTTGGAAAACCCGATTGTAGAAAATATCATAATGGAGGACATCATTCCAGAGGGATTAAAACTTGACGAAACTGTCAACATTGAAGCCAGCTCTAAATTATTGAATTCAACATCACCAGACATTAGTGAAAGTTCACAAACTAAAAACATGTCAGATACTCAAATAGGTGAAGAAGGTGTTTCACATAAAGTATGTGTTGATGAAACAATTGAAAAAACAAGACCTACTGAATTGGAAAAAACTGATTATATATGTGAACAATCCTTACATGGAGATGAAAATTCTATTTCAAATGAAACAACAAATGATATAAAAACCAATTCAAGAATGGAGTTGAATTCTATGGAAAGTGTGGATGATTTGCATGCTAATATGATAAGTAATGAATTAGCTTTACAAAATATCACAGAACTTCAACCAACTAATGTAGCAAATAATTCTGTTGATGAACTTTACAAATTTAAAGAAACAAGTGAAATTCCCAAACATGAAGACATTGAGCAAAATACAGATCAGAATATTGATGAAGCTCTAATTCTTACTAATAAATCAGAATGTGTACCCACATTGAGTAATGAAGAAAAGGTAGATATAACACCAAGTTTACCTATCGACACACCTGATATTCAAACACATGTGGAGAATATTACTGAAGTAGTAGTAGAAGGTGATACCTTATTGAATAATATTCAAAGTGAAGCTATTAATGATCCAGCCAAAACTATATGCTCTGATACAGAAACAAGTAGTCATAATGTAAATTGTAATGTACCAAATGAGTTTGAAGAAGAACATCAATTAGGAAACAATGTTTCTTTAACAATACCAGTAGACAATGGAATTGTAAATGACAAAACAGTGGAAATTAATTCAGAAAACTTTACTATTGAAACCAAATGTACAGATGTTAATTGTGTTAACACAAGTAATGCGGAAAATACTACACTATCCCAAGTAGATTCACATGTACTTGATTCAAGACCATCAGACATTCCTCTGCCTTTTGATGATGAAAATATGCCTAGTTTGAACAATGAAATTGAAATTACAAATAAAGCAAATACAAATGATGAAGAAACAGAAATGCAATTTTCTGATTTGCCAGTAAATACAACTATAATACAAGAGTCACTAAATATTGAAGGAGATAGTAATGTTGAATCTACCATATCACAGAACAATATTGATAATTTAAAAACCCTGCATGCTTTAGAAATACCTATTGAACCAGAAATTTTACCTGAAGTAGTGGATAGTAATGAAATAGAAGTAAAAATTGAAAACATAGAGACAACCAGTTCTTCTGATGCTAATCCTGAAATTTGTAATGCAACACTTAAAGTGGATAGTGAAGATGACCCTAATAAAATAACAGAAACAGGGCACAATGATTTAGCTATTGAAAATGTAGTTCTACCTCAAAATGATTGTATCTCTAAAATAACTTCACAAGAGAATGCACAAAATAACACTAGCAACGCCGATGTTAGCACAACTAATGAAGCTAATCAAGAACCAATTATTAACAATGCTTTTATTCCATTGGATCAAGAAAATAAAGAAGAGTTAATTGAACCACCTGCAAACGATCCTTATGAATTAGAAACTGACATGGAAGTTGATAATATAAATGAATGCAAAGAAATAAATCCATTTGAAACTAAATGTAAAATTGTATCTTCTCCTCCTGGCTCTCCAGTGATTAGTTCAAAAGGTTACAACTTTAATTTTGATGACATGGATGATCCATTTGCAACTAAAACAAAAATTAGACAGTCACCACCACCTGAAAATAAAATGAATGAAACATTTAAACCCATTGATAACGATAATCGTACTGTTAAAACTACAGTGAAGAAAACAAATCAAAATAGAAGAAAATCACAACCTATGCCAAGAAATCGAGCTCCTAAAAAGGCCTTTAATTCTACATTTGCAGGTACGGTCACAACAAAGAAAGATGATATTGCAGAAGAGAAATTTGTTTCTAACAATGATTTGTCGAAGGAAGATAAGCCAAGTGACTGTAGCAATATAATGGGTAAAGTAAATGATTTAGAAAGTACACCCGACGCACATGTACTAGATGTTAATAAATTAAATAATGTCATAAGCACAGAAGAAGCCAATAACTTAAAAAATGATGTTGACAATGAACATTGTAACAATAGCACACAAATATCTGTTGAGAGGAACAATAAAAATGTATTCAATATACCTGAAATCGATGATAAAAACTTTAATCCATTTGCCACAAGATCAAAGATATGTGTCTCTCCTACTCCCGAAAGTAGTAGTTTTGTGCATGATAAAACCGCAACCTTTGATAATCACAATAGCACAGAGATCAAAATATCTACTGGTGATGAGGATGCCAACTTAGCTGCCAATATAAATTCGTCCGATATAAGTAATATTACAACTTCATCAAAACATACAAACGAAAAAGATGCTACTGTTAAAGAAATTCACACAGAAGATGAAGACACCATTGAAGGACCTTTCCTTGAAGCAGAAGATCTTGCTGACTTTGAGAAGGATACAGATATACTTCCTGATAGTGAAAGAGATGACATGATTGGCTTCGACGATTTTCCTCCTCAAACAAGTGAAGACAATGGGGATAATGCAGAGATATTCATTGATGCACAGGCATTTGAGTTTCTATTAAACCAAAATACTAGTAATGTTGTTGCAGACAGTGGAAAGGAAAGCTTATTCCTTAAGTTCGATCCTTTGTTTGCAAAGAGAGTATCCTCAGATGGCATACTCGCAGCTTTAAATAAGGCGCCAAAACGAGTTAGTACGCCGAAGAAAAAGACAAAACACATAGATAACAACTTACTGACAAATGATTTAAGTGCTAGCACATCCAGCAGAGCTCCACCGGCTCCTGATACTGCTGATGATATAAATATGAATGTATCTAAACCTACAATGGTTGTGAATCCTGCAGTTAATTCAATAATTTCACCAAGGAAAGCAGCTACACCACCAAAAATAAATAGACAATCATTAACATTTACATCTCCAGCTATGACCGTTATTGACCGTCTTCTCTCTCTTAGTGGGAATGGGAATTCTCCCTTACTTAACCACGATACATCAATGCCGCAAGTCAGTGCCGAACAACATCACACTGATTCGGCTCTTATTCAACTAAGAGAGATGTTGGCTGAAAAAGAAATACACGTACAAACTTTACGGGCTGAAAGCAAGGAACTAAAAGAAAGATTGTCAGTCATGGAGTCACAAGTGAGGTCTTTAGAAACTGAGAGTCAAGATAGATTAAGAAAGATAACAGATTTAAACGAAAAATTAGCAGATAAGATTAAAGTTAATAAAACTATGTCGACCGTCGTGGAAGAGTATGAGAGAACTATAGCAAGTTTGGTCGCTGAATTGGAACAAGATAAAAGACGAAATGCTGAAGAACGAATGAAACTGATAAGAGATCGCGACGAACAAAGCAAGCATCTTGCGAGCTTGGAAGTATCGTTTAACGACTTACACAGCAAGTACGAAAAGAGTAAACAGATAATATTTAGCCTCAAAGCAAATGAAGACACTTGTAAAAAATCCATTAAGGAATTTGAAGAGAATTTATTCAAAATGCAGAACAATTATGAGCTACTTAAACAACACGCTACATCGAAATTGAATCACGCTAATACAGAATTAGAAAAAATGAACAAGGCGCACGAAGCCGAGGTATTGAAATTGAATGCAATGATAAAGAGGAAAGATTTGCACATCACGTCGCTGGAGGAAACCCTCGCGCAAAAAACTAAGGCGAACGAAGAGTTGACCGCCATTTGCGATGAGCTCATCAATAAAGTCGGCTGAACTATAATTAGGCGAAGTCTAGATAGCTACGCAATAAAATCTTCATGATCCAGACGTGTAACGCGGTAACTTGTGTACTTATCACAATGATAAGTTGCATTAAGTTCGATGCTCCCGAATGTGCCAAATTCGCCGTATACTCGAATAAAGACTGTTTTTGTGATACTTGGACTAAAAATATGTAATTGTAGTTGTTATCTGTCTAGTTTTATCGGGAATATGATCACTTAGAATTTTTTTATATCAAGACTAGAGAGTTATGCTGGTCATAATGCGCCTATGTCGAAAATTTGTAATGTTTGCTCTTGATAGTAAAATAGTGACATTTTAACAATATTTTTAATTTATTAAAACATAAATAATGTAATGATAAAAATATTTTTGGACAGTTTTTTGTATTGATAAATATTTTTTTAGATATGTAATAGTTAAAACGTGTTGTATTTAGGGTCTCATATTTTCCATAGTACTTTTCAGACAATTTGTGAACTATTCAAATGTTGCCATTGTAAATGTTCTTAAAAAATAAAATATTATGTTTGGTTCTTATTCTATTAGTATGATAACAATTGAAATATGCATAATTAATTACATTTAACGTTTTAATAATTGTATTACAAAATGTTTCTTCTTTCTAGCTGTGTGTGTAAACGATAATTTTGCAGATCTTGAAATTATCAAATCAAAAATGTGTATAACATTAAACTTCTTTTATTTTCACAATATTTGTAAAGGAAAATTCAAAAGAAATTTTTATAAAGATAGTATTTATGTAACTACAATTTCTCTTAAAGATAATTTTGTCAGGAATGAATATTTATAGAATAAGGCCGTAGAATAATGTGAAGACGAAAAAATGACCATATTTTTGCATGTTCATGTTATTTTAGTTAAATACAGAATATCGGAGTGAACTATTTTTGTATTATATTATGATGTAATTAGATATATTTGAGATATTAAAGTCAGTGACCTTTTAACTGTTGTTTTATTTTTACAAAGTGCAGTGGAAGATCGTCTGTTCGTGTTTACAAACTATTTAAATTTTGACTTGTTTAGAAATAGTTCTGAGGTTTTCAATGGTATAAAAATAAATATTAAATGGACGCTTTCTTTTAAATTGTCGAATATAGCTTTATGACGCGGGTTCGATGCCCTTAAAGATACACAAAATCTTTGCTTTCAGTTTTCTGTTTGTTTAGGCTTAAGAATTATTGTTCTAATGAAATATATTTTTCTATAGATGATCTTTTGTTAATAATCGCTATTGATAGGTAACTATAAAATATAAATTCCATTTTAGGTAAAATATAATACAATAATAAATATTGAAATAAGAACTAGTTAATTATTTTGCTTAAAACAAATACAGTGTAATATTTATAACTTGGTCAATTATTCATTCATAACATACATACATAATATACCATCATGTTCAATTTGTACGTTTATTTGAGCACAATTAGATAACGAGCACACACGCAAAGAATATTCTTGATTTTACATTTAAAATTATTATGAATGACTAAGTTGAGGTGCATACAACTTTTCATCCAATCAGCTAATCCACTTTGAGGTAATACTGAAATAAATATTTAAAAAAGTGATTTAATTAACTAGGTAGTTTCTAATGCTATAGATGGATAAGATAATATTATGCGTGTCAAATTATAGTAAGAAAGCGATCTCTGGTACAGTGGTTAGAGCAAGATGCGGGTTCGATTCCCAGTGTGATAGTAGGTGTACCTTTATTAATATAGAAAATCATTCATTGAAAGGCGAGATATGCATTGGTCCATACACAAGCGAACATGGGACATCTCATAAGGTTTATCTATACTAAAACATATTATAAAGAGGAAAGGTTTGTATGTATGTATGTATGTATGGTTTTCACGCATAAACTATACTGGACCGATTTTGATGAAATTTGGCACAGACAATCTTTAGACTCTGAGAAAGAACATAGGCTACCTTTTATTGCGAAATATGTACCACGGGGAAGCAGGGGCGGACCACTAGTACCTATATATTCTGAAAGGTATTTTATAATGGTATCGATATTTCAGTGAAGTTGCATGAATCATGCTTTACGGTTGAACTCAGAAGCGCAATAAATTATATTGAGATTATAACGGTGAAAGGTATGAGCGAGGCACAATGTATAAACAAAATTTTACGTTGTTATTAAAAGGTTGATATTAATTCTGTGATTTGATAAAGATTATAGATGTCAGGTTTTATTACGTGGCTTTACGCCCGCGTAGTCAAAGGAAAACCTGTGTAGTTTTTGTTCCCGGGGGATTTCCGGATAATACCTATTCTATGGCTTTTCATAGGTCTCAAACTATCTTTGTGCCAAATTTAATACAAATCAATGGATAAGCGTGAAGAAGAGATAGCAAGGGCGGATCCAGCTTTAGTGCCAGGGGGGGGTCACATAGACGTGGTCAATTTTTAAAAGCTATATTTTGGTAATTTTAATTGATACATAGATTTAAAAAAAATTGGTCAAGTGCGAGTCGGATTGGCGAACCAAGAGTACGATTCCGTACAAACATTTTTATATGTTTTAATATTAAATTTATGATTTTTGCAATTTTTCCTTTATCTGTGCTATAATACGTAAGTTTCTATTAAATAAAAATTAAATATCAAGATTCTGTGTTCAGGGGAAGTACCCTGTAGGTTTTGATTCCTGGCAACACTTGCGAATGTTGATAAGCATGAAATTTATGTTTTAGCAATTTTTCCTCCATCTGTGCTGACATTGCTTTTAACCAAATTTCAGAACTGTGTGTTCACAGGAAATAGTACAATACCTATAGATTTTGATTCCCTTGAAATATTGTCGAAATTTGCGATAATTTACGGCATAAACGGCTGTATCTTTTGATTGCGTTGGCTTATAAGTTTGATTTTTTCACAGCTATAAGGAACCGTAGATTTGAGTATTCGGTATGAATTTCAGATTGATACCTCCACGCGTTCCTGAGAAAAAGGGTCTTGATAGGCAGACAAACTTGAAAATATATATATTTTTTGCAATTATTCCTGTATCTGTACTATAAGATGTTGCTTTGTACCGAATTTCAAGATTCTGAGTTTACGGAAAGTATCCTGTAGGTTTTGAGTTTTGATTCCCTTGCGAATGTCGAAATTTGCGAAATTTTTCGGCATTTACGGCTGTATCTTCTGATTCGTTGACATAGAAGTTTGATTTTATTATAGCGTAAAGGTATTATAGACTTGAGTTTTTGGTATGAATATCAAGTTAATACATGTCAGCGTTCATGAGTAACAGGGTTGTATGTTAAATTTTTTTTTTATATTTTTTTATATTATAATCTAAGGAAAAATTCATGCTTTTCGCAATTAGTAAACAAAGTCGTTGTCTCTGTGCCTATGTTCCTATGTATGATTAAATCTTTAAAACTACGCAACGAATTTCGATGCAGTTTTTTTAAAGATGAGTGATTCAAGAGGAATAGTATATTATTTATAAGGTTTTAGAGAAAGCGGGCGAAGCCGCGGGCGGTAAGCTAGTCTGCGTTATAAGACGTTTGATTGTACTAAATTTCATGACTTTGTGTACTCGGGAACTACCCTGTAGGTTTTGATTTCTTAGGGAGTGTCGAAAAGTTTCAGCAATTACAGCTGCATCTTTTGATTGCGTTGGCTAAAACGTTTGAATTTTTCACAGCATCAAGGGACCGTAGACCGTAGGATTTCGACATTAGCAAGGGAATCAATACCTGCAGGGAGCACCCTGTCCCGTAAACACAGTCTTGAAATTGAGTAAAAAGTAATAACTGCGAAAACCCTAATTATTTAATTAAATTAAATTTTAATAATTTTAAACTTACAATCCCTTTACTCATGAACGTCTTCATGTATTTAATTGATATTCACATCAGAACTCAGGTCTATAATAACTTAAATCTGTTATTTAATTCAAATTCTACGTCAACGCAATCTGAAGAAAAAGCAATTAGAGCCGCATATTCTGTAATTCGCAACTACTTGCAAGGGAATCATCAATCAAAACCTACAAGGTACTTCCCGTGAACACAGTCTTGAAATTTGGTTAAAAGCAACGACTTAAGCACTTACAAGCACAGATAAAGAAAAAAATCCTTTATACAAAATTGTAAGATACAACTGCAACATAATGAAAAAATATGTTTGCTCGGAGTCCTCGGTGCGCGAGTCCGACGCGTACTTGGCCGATTTTTTGTTGTAATTTGACTGTATTTTCTATTGTTCATTTAAAAAAAAATTGCTATTTTATGTCTTATCCACGAACGGGATATTTCGATATTTTTTGTGTGAAAAGTGTAACAGCAAAAGTTGTAGAAAAAAAAATTAATTACAATATAGGGTCAACCGGGGCAAATGCAACTAAAAAATAACAAGTCTCAAGTTTGATCGGTTGCAGTTATCTCCTTTTATATTTGGTCATTTATTTGACCCATTTATTGTTTTTTGTATTTATTCAAGATTATTTTAAACCAATCAAGCAATACAGTAGTCTTATAAATAACTGGTAGTGAGAATATTTCCTAAAATTGGTAGAAAAAGTTACATTAACCCCTAGTCGGGGGTAAATGCAACTAACTGCCATAGCTCTTCTTCTATTTCATATAAAACAACGAATATAGAATATATTTATGAGATTTCATGTTATTCATAGGATTTTGAACTGGATTACCGTGTAGCAAGGACGAGTTTTCAGGAAAAATCTTATTTTTCTAAATGTGGGGCAAATGCAACTATTTGTTAGAGAATTAGTGTGGGGAATGCAAAAAACTTATTCATCGATATATTTTTATTATTCTATATATATATACAATAACGTTATCTATACAATAACGTTGCGATCGTAGATGGCGCCGCATTATTTAGAGGAAAATCTCATGTACCTAAGTACTTTGATTTACCACTTTAAATCGCAACAAAAAAAAATTACAGTGTACCTACCTACCTACTAAGTCAATTTTAGTTTTTGGTCAGAACAAATAATATTCTTTGTGTTAAATATTGTTAAAAACGTAAACCAAACAAAATACGTTTATTAGTTAATCAACCGTTAACTAAAAATTACTTGAACAATCACAGAACTATCCTACCTATCGTTTTTAGTTACTTATAGTCTTTAACCACGCTTTATCTAATTTTAATTTTACTTATGAACCCGTCTCTGGGTATAATATCGAAGAAATAATCGATGGTTCTTCTTTAATTAATCATAAAGAAAGTATATTTTGACTACCAAGAAGGATACATAATAAAAATATCGACACTGTCACATCACTAGTGTTTTTAGTTTCATACAAAAATATAAGGGGCTATTGTAACTAACCTCACAGTTGCAATAACCCCACAGTGAAATTTTCATGAGGCAATTGTAACTGCATCAATAACACAAAATAGAGTCAACTAACGCATTAAAAATATAAATGAAATATGCTTAACGGCTTGTGATAATCGTGTCCAATCAAAAACACCTGCAAAAAATCACTCCTAAACAATTTTTTTGTCTGTAAAACTCGACACCTGTTTTTACGCACACCAACTTCAAAATAGCGGTTTGACACAATGGCCTATCAATCAAATAGTTTTCATCGTAGTGGCACCATCTATTACTTGTAAGATTTATTAGTCGTTGAGTTATTGAATCATAGGTGGCGATATATTACAACAACTCTAATAAATTAGTTATGATAACTAGTTGCCATAGCCCCATAGTTGCATTTGCCCCGGTTGACCCTACAACTTTACCATTACACTTTATTCCGCAGTTATAGTTTTTTTTAAAAATCGAAAAACCTGTTATTTTTCCTTAAATTACGACCACAGGTCGACTCTAATAAACTTTTTCTATAATTTTTGTTATATTCTCTTCCGTTACCGTTTGTAATTGATTTCATTGTTCTATATTACTTTTATGTCTCAAAATTCAATAAAAACATCATATTGAACAGTATTAATTTGTTAATTTAAAAAAGTTAATATTAAATTAGTGGTCCACTTAGGTCGTGGACCTAGCCCAGGGGGGGGTCATGACCCCGTGACCCCCCCCCCCTGGATCCGCGCTTGAGAGATAGACAGACAGATTTACTTTCGTATTTATGATATTAGTAGAGATCAAATCATCAAAGCGAAATTCAAAATCTTTGGAAGGTACTTTGTATTTTGTAAGGACGATGACTACATAATATAATAACAACACATTTGCCTTTAGATACTTGGTATATAGTGCTTGTCGCGGAAGAATTCTAACAAATACCCGCGGCGGCTCGACGGAACACAGTGGGGTTTTAGTCGGTAAGAATCCGACATAACCCACGGCTCCTTCCTCGGGGGCCGTGGGTATCTTTTGAAGATTTTCCCACTATAAAAAAAAAAGTATATAGTGCTTATTAATTTTAATAGCTTATTTATACACTTATACATAAATACTAAGCATAAACACAAAATGGAACAAAAAATGTAACTCAGAACCTCCATCATCAAGTCAGTAGCAGTAATGATTCAATACTGTCACACCGGTATTTAGCACACGTTATTTCTTCAGTAAGAACATCTATTCGCAATGTCATTGCCAATTGTAACATCTGAGTGCGTTTATGCTCTCGCTCACGGATCATTAGAGGCTTGTAATTACGATGTTTATGTTGCGGGTAATCTTGAGAGCGGTTAGAACTAGTTTTAGCTGGTTGGAATTAGGTTCAATTAGGTAATCTATATATATAAAAGAAAGTCTGTATGTTCCAACACTTATAACTCGAGTTCTACTGAACCAATTTTCATGGTTTTAGATTCGTTGGATTTGTCTCCGTCCAGAATAGAAGAATAAATCATAAAAACAACAAAAACTAGACGAATAAATATTTTCCCAAAATTTTGATTTTCGTACATCAGTTGTCAATCCTGTCAAATACGGAAAATAATGTTTGACATTCATGCGTTCAAAAATGTATTATGTGTAAAATAATAAAACATTAAAAAGGGTGAATAAATATTTTTTGTATTTATTTTAAAATCAATTATTAAAAAGTGCAATAAAACATAAAAATTCCTCAAATGTTTGTGTTTACGCGTGTTTTCAGAAATTAATAAAGTATTTTTGGTGGGGAAACTAACCAAGAAGTTTAGTTCGATTAATTATTAAAAAAATTCTATAAAAATGTAAAAATTCTGACAATTATTTGTTGCGATTTCGTCGACTGCGTCAACAATATTGCTATAAACAAGCTAAATTGCGTTTTGAAGATTACATCCATTTATGCGATGCAATTAGCACAGAAGAAGGTGCAGAAAATTTTGGTCTATTGATTATTTTACCGGCGATACAGGTAGCCCAAGTGAATATGCGCAAGATGCAATGACATAATAATATTAATATGTTCGGCCAGATTTATTCATTACATTTATATGTAATCCGAAATGGATGGAAATTATTCAACTGCTGCTTCCCGGACAAATATCAAGTGATCGGCACGACATCACCACACGTGTTTTCAAGCACTGATGGATTACATTAATAGAACACATCTTTGGGATTATTCAATGATGGATGTATTCAATCGAATGACAACAATCTGGCTTGCAGCATGCACACATTTTAATTTGGTTAGTCGAAAGGATTCGGGCAGATAAAATATATGAGTGTGCGGGGATTGCTAATCCTGAAACCGATCTAGACCGACATAACGTTGTTATCACGAATATGATTCATGGACCGTGTGACACCATCAACCACCAATCACCATGCATGCTTGACAGTGAGTGTACCAAAAGGTATCCACGAAAATTGATGGCAGAGACCATCACAGGCAACGATGGTTACCCACTGTATCAGCGTCGATCGCCCAATGATAGTGGTAAAATTATTATCACAACTAAAGTGAAACGAAACGATGGCGTGGTCGATAACAGTTATAGAATGAAAATAATTAATCCATGCTGCACAAATTATTAAAATTCAGTCATTTTTCTCTGAGACGTGTTTGAAGAAATAAAATAAAATACTATTACATATCAATCCATATAAATATTTATTTTGTATTGTATTGTATTACGTTCATCAAAGCCTAAATTAGTTCAGCTAAAAGGTAACACAACATTCATTGACAGGGCGGTACAAAGTTCGCCGGGACAGCTAGTAACGGTAATAATTAAAATTCGTGTCTCTATTGTTAGGTATTGGTAAATTGTATTTCATATCTGTTGCACTGATCAATTTTCTTTTCATTTATACAGAATTTCACACAGTGTGATCACCAGATACTTTTTGTTAGTCTTCCGAAAAACAAAACATTTCGATTCTTCGAAGCGGTTCAAATAGCAAAATTTAAATAGGTATGTAAATATGTAATTAAAAATCATAAACAAACTAAAAACTAGCGCTAGCTGAATTCAAAGAGATACCCTTAAGTTTTACCACCAATAACTCATATCTAACTTTATCCGGCTAAAACTAGATACAACCTCATGTAGGTTATTAGCAGTAATATAAATGTATAGAACTTATATTATCATTGTAGAACAAAGAATCCGTCCTACTCGACTGATCAAGCGTAAATGATACAGTCTTTTCATCAATAATAATTGATCTCATAGGTACCTAGTTACCTATTTGTGTTCGAAGAACATATTTTCTATTTATTTTAATAGGTAAATTAAATTTATATGGCTATTTTTAATGTCATAAGAACTTGTGATCGTCTTCTTGTCACCCATGCGTTTTTTTTCTCACAGCTAAACTAATGCGCAACGGCTGGATCGATTTTGATAAGATTACGTTAGCTTCATATTATATTAAAATGTTATAGGGATTGATTTAGGCTACTTTTATTAAAAAAATAGGAAAAGATTGTTTTCAAAAGTACGATTAGTATAAATAAGTGTACAGTGTATCATATTCTCTCGTATACTTTGGCACGTTTCATAGGATTTTCAACCAAAATGCAATAGAAAAAGGGCGTGGCGTTAACGATCATTATGTGCGACACCAAATCACATGTCATGCACAAATGGTGTAGCATCGTACCAGCCCCGAAACCCTGCAGATTCTAGCCATACTCTTTTCGTATCATTTATAAACCATCAGCAAGGCGCTCCGTGTCTCCCGCGCCACGGTTGCCATGGCGACCAGCAGCAAACACTGCCAAACGCTGTCATTCTCGCCAGACTTGAAGGGTTGTAATGACATCCAACAAATGTACGACGAGACGGTGGAGGTGAACGGCACAGAGATAGATAGCCCCAGCTCTGAGGAGGGACTTGAGGAAATGTCCAAATTCAACCCGCCCGTGCGGCACACCGCTCGCCACGATTTCGACTCGGATTCCGAAAGCGATTCCAGTCCGGACAAATTTGAGAACTTTTCGGAGGAGGATCTGGTACATTTAATAATATTATGCTTTATTTTTCGTTTCTTACATTTATAAATTCAGCTATTCAAAGTAAAGAGTGCATTGAACTTAAATTTATTTCCACTAGAGTCTAGACTAGAATATCTCTTGAAATTATTGATTTAGTATATACTTAGGTAACCTTTACCTTATGTACTGTACCTAAAGGTTGAATTTTTTTACGTATACATCCAATTACTAGAAATCCATGGTTTGGTTTAGAGTTTAGACGTGAAAATTTACCTAGCCTAGCAAAATTCGACTGTACCTAATATCTATATGGCTACAGGTTTTATCTTGAACGGCTCGATCATATTAAACAATTACAATTAACCCTAATAAATTATATTTTAAAGTCGTTTCGCAAATTGGTTAACTACATTTGACCAAGAGACGTGGGTATCGTATGACAATGGTGGCCCACACATACTCTGAATAATCATTCACGCTCTAGTTACAATTTCTCCACAATTGTTTGTATACCAGTAAAAGTAGTAAAAGTAGCCTCTATATTTGTTTACGGAAGTGGTTAGACAAGAGATTGTTAATGTAGTTTTGTTAAAATAATTGACTCGGTAATCTTAGATCGCAACATTTAATGAATTGATACTTGAATAGTTACTCTAGTATCAATAGGGGAACCCGAGAAAATAAAAACATGATTCTTTATCCCTTTAAAAATATATTGTTACATAGCTTTCCGCCTGCAGCCTCGCCCGCGTTTTCAAAGAAAAACCCGGATAGTTCCCGTTCCCGTGGGATTTCCGGGATAAAACCTAGCCTATGTTGCTCAGTGAAGATGCAGCTTTCTAATGGTGAAAGAATTTTTGAAATCGGTCCAGTAGTTTATACATAATTACAAACCATTTCCTCTTTATAATATTAGAACATTAGTATAGATAAAATGTATAATTAGGTAGGTCTTCCTTTTAAAGAATCAGTTTTACGCAACTTTTTGATAATAGCTGTTGTAGGTGAATTGTTTATGCTGAAGACGAACGATGCACAAACAAATTATATTGTTAGTTATAAAATATTACAAAATAAATATAGAGAGGATTGGAGTACAAAAATGTGAATGCTCGAAACAATATTTTAAATTAAAATAATATTTACAGTCCCCTGACAGAAAGTCTAAACATTCAGATAAGGATGAGGTGAAGCAAACCAAAGAATCTACCGAATTGTCCCGGCAGTCGAGCAGACGCCATGATTCTTCCAATTCTGGTTAGTATTCTCTACTATTCTGCTTAAAATTCTATTAAGATATTGTATTACTGTCCACGTATTTACCAAATTCACCGCAAATAATGCTACCGTATAGGTTTTAAGTTTAACCATGTTATCCGATCTTATTTGTGGCTACAATAGAATACATTTCTCATAATATTATGCAGGTAGCTACTAGCGATCAAACAGGATATTTTCTATTTTATTTTACCATCAAGCATTTCTAGGCTTTAATCATAATATACGTAGGTATTTTTTTTAGAAACAGATTCCGGAGATATAGAGCCAGATTTGACAAGACCAGACCCAGTGCTGCCAACAGCAGGGAGTGGCAAGAAACGCGGCGTGGTGATACCAGCAGAGGGAGCTTATGATCCCAAGCAGTTTGCAGACCTTAAGGTGCCCCCGGAAATGGAGAATATATTCCAGTATATTATGAAGTGAGTGGAACAAAATCCTCATAGCAACACGTATTAGGTAATACAGCAATTATGTAATTTAACTATTGCAGGATATTACAGGACTGAATATAGGTATGTATTATTATCATTTAAATGTGTAAATAATACAATACATATTATATACGCAAATGATATAATATATACGCAAATGGTGTCAGCGTAGGAGATGGAATATTATTTAGTTGGTGGAATCAAATAAATCATCAAATCATCTAAAGTTTTTTTAATGTTCAGTTACTTAACTAGGTACCTAACGAGATTCATTGTTCAACAAGTTCATAGTTAATCGCTTATACAAATGTATAAATACATATTCAAATTATAATAATATTTATTACATCATTAAGTCTGAAGTAATGTGAGCACATATTATTTTTAATTTACAATTTCATGAAGTTTTTTAATTTATTCTGTCATATTATGTTACGTGATGCATAGCAGCCAGAAGAAAGTAAATGTAAACTATTAAATAATATTAAATTATGCTAAATTAAGTATGGTTAAATATAATCGAGAAATATTATGTCGACTTTCCTTTGATTTGTGAAATTTTGGCTCTTTCTAATTAAAACATTCTGCAGCTCGTAAATAAAATGAATGAATATCAATGTATGTATAAGTTTCGATTTTAGTTTGCAATTCTTTAAGCAGCATCTGTGTCATGATGACTATAATATTTATATGTGATACCTATGTAACTATATGAAAGCAACAATGAGATTTCTACATTTTAATGCGGTGAAAGCGTGCATGTTGTGTGAAGTGTCGTCTTTATTTGAGAAAAGCTGGTTTAAATTTATTCAATGCGAATCAATTACACTATTAACTATTCCTTGAGTTTATGCTTATGAGTTCACTTGTTTGGTTGAATTAAAAGATACGTATCAACTTTCAACGTATAGTTAGCTAATATTGAATTTATATTAAAATTTGTAAATAAATATCCGTCTGCATTGAAAGTTTGATTGATTCATATTTAAATATTACTGTATATATGATAAATAATCAAATTAAACGGTGATACATGGTTACTTTAAAATTAAATATTCGAAAGTTACGAAAAATAATATGACTTTTTTTCAAAAGAAAAAAATATGTAAATATCTATTAATAGGTAAGTTTTTAGACTCTTCAAAAAAGAACTTTTAGAAGTGTTGGCATTCTTAGTTTCGGCCGTATAGGTATATTATATTACTCTATGAGTTTCGGTTTGAAGTTTATGACGATCTATATGTTGATATGTTACTACTGAAGATACCAATGGCTATTTATGGATGACGCCAGAATATCCATAGGATGCTTAAGAAATGTGTTTCTATTGCATTGAAAAATGTATCAGGTTAAAATCAGTTAATAATCGAAAATGCTAATATTTTTTCGCTTTCTATTAATTTGTATTCTAAAAGGGTTAATCTGGATTAGAGGGAGTTGAATGAGATTAGATGTAGTTTAAGTATAATTATTGTGATTAACACATGGGCAAAGCACATGGGCTCTCATTTTATTTTATTTTATGTCTAGGAGGCTAAAAGCTTTCTTCAAAAGAGCAAAAAAGCTTTTTCTTTCAGCATGTGACAATTTCCTGTTGGATTGTATGATTTACCTATATTTAAACAAAACTAAACCCACTAGATACACGCCGCAAAAGATCGACATCGAGTTCAAGCTACAACCCTTCGTGCCGGAGTACGTGCCGGCTGTTGGCGACGCGGATGCGTTCATAAAAGTGACGGCCCCGGCGTGCGGGCCGCGGGCGACCCTCGCTGAGCAGGCGCTTGAGTTTATTGATAATTTGGGTGAGTTATTGTTTAAAATATAGTTATTTACACTAGATACATAGAGCAAAAGATAAAGTTGAAGTCGCAAGCCTTCATGCCGGAGTACGTGCCCGCTGTAGGCGACGCAGACGCTTTAATAAAAGTGAAGCTGAGCAAGAGGTTTATTGATAATTTGTGTTAGTTTTGTTTGTATGATAGTCAATAGGTAATTAGTTTCGGCATAGGTATATAATATATTATAAAGAAAAGGTAAATGTTTGCTTTCATTTGTAAGTTATTTAATGAATGTAAACAAGTATTTTTTAACCGGACTTTCCAACGCAAAATCAGTAAATTTATCTTTCATCTTAATTCATCGACATTTCTATTTCGAAATGCAAAAATATATTCGAATTTCTATACTATAATTTTTAACGCATGCACTTGAATTGTGATCTGACCTATATTTAAAAATACATCGAGTGCTAGTTCGTTCAGCCAAATCTTATCTTGAAATTAGCAACATAAACATTGAATTTGCTGTGAAGTGAAAACAATGTAAATATAATTAACGTCATATTTTGTCTGTGACATCATGCTCTAAATTTTCATCTTCTCTTATCGTACATTCTCTAGAGATATAGGTAGGTAGGTACATTCAATTGAGTATAATGTACTCTATCCTTTGAAAGCCAAAATGTGTTTATTTGGCAGATTAATAACTACATATAAAATATTATAATTATATCCTCTTAAAATTCAAGAACAATCTACAAACTATCGTCTATCTACAAAACAGAATTAAAAAAAGCAGCTGTCAAAATTAAACTGCAATAAATTGGCGGCAAACAGATGTCTAATGCTATTAATCTTATTTGACTGCAAGATTTAGCTATGTAACTACATTCACGTCAAATATGTTCTTGAACTATAACTGTCTTCTGTTATTTATAAATAAAACTAACATGCGTACGCGTTGGTAAACATAGTTTCGAAATAACTGGGCTGATTAAGATAAATTCATATTAAAATATTAATAACTTAGGTTTAGATAACTACTGTTTACCTACTATATATATGAGACATTTTAGATGGAGATCCATCGTCCATGATTCGATTGTTCATAGATATGAACAATCGAATCCATTATTAACTTTCATATTTTAATATGTTAGCAAGCTAGTTTAAAAATCTAAGCTATGTGATTTAGAATGCGTTTCCGGTGGAAAAATTTAAACCAAAAGTCGTTGGCATCAACACCGCTAAATCGTAAACTCAGTTTAATTATAGCTTGAACCTTGAATGGGACAATAACTGCGTTTTAAATCCAAATAGGACATCGTACAGCTATGTGGAAATCTGGGTTTAATTCCTGTTTTTTTAGGTTTAACGATACTAGATGAGCCGTCGGCTGAGCAAAGCGAATCGGCGTTGTTACACTTGCAACTACGTGCCATATCGAAAACATCGAGCGCTAAGTCTACTGTGGTAATTCTTTTATTTATTTTATATGACTATCGTTGTGCCACGGACGTTTGGGTTGAATGGTACACTAGATACAAATAATATTACAGTCTACAGCTCGTTCAAGTTGTTTTAAAATCGATTCAATAGTTTTGAGTATCTCTAGCCAACAAAAGCTCTTTATAATATAACTAGCTTTCCGCACGCGTTTTCAAAGAAAACCCCGCATAGTTCCCGTTCCCGTGGGATTTCCGAGATAAAACCTATCCTAAGTGTTAATCCAAGTTACCCTCTATATGTGTGCTTAATTTCATTGTAATCGGTTCAGTAGTATTTGCGTGAAAGAGTAACAAACTTACACATACACATCCATCCTCACAAACTTTCGCATTTATAATAATAGTAGGATAGGATAGGATAGGATTGAAGATTTACATAACTGATATTTTTCCTATTATTAGATACTTACTGCATTTCGTTCAGGATTGGGATCATTACAGTGCAGTCTTGTGAACTATTCTGATTAATCACAGTCAAAGGAGTCATAATCGTGGAAATAAAACATCAGATGCGTTATGAAACATTTTATTCATATTTCAGTTAACAAAGAAGATAGATAACGCAGAGAAGAACCCAAAAGCGATCGAGCGCTGGATCAAGGATGTCAGTGAGCTGCACATGTCAAAGCCGGCACCCACCGTCACTTATACTGCGTATGTTTTCTTTTTAATCTAAAGTACAGTTTACGTGAGCCTTGCTCTTACTAAAAGGTTTTATTAGCTAGGTATAACATGCTTTTATTCCACTTTCATAATGTTTCTCGTTGATGACAAAAAAAAATTCAATTCGTTCCAGTAGTTTTTGAGATAAGCTTGTCCAAATATAAACTCTTGCTTTGTTATATTATTATCTATTAAAGACATCTGGCAAGGGATTTTTCAGGATTTTTCAGGAATTTGACATCTGATCAATTTCCTCACTTTAATAATCCTCTATTAATGCATAATTTACAGGAAAATGCCAGACATAGACAGCCTAATGGAAGAATGGCCAGAGTCAATGGAAGAAACGCTAAACGATGTCGGTTTCCCGCCTTCCACGCTCGACTGTTCGCTGTCAGAATACGTAGATTTAATCTGTGCCGTGTTTGACATTCCCGTCGTCGGTGACACTTTGAATGACAGAATACAAGCGCTACATTTGCTGTTTAGTCTGTATTCAGCTGTCAAAAATTCGCAGTTATACGCGGATAGGATGAAAGAAGAAAAGGGATAATATTATTGATGTAAAAAAATAAATAACTACATGCACTGTAAATGTCTTTTCATTTTAAGTTAAGTCCCCTTTTCAAAGAAGTGTAGTGTTAATGTATGTATGTACATTTGCATAATATGAAACGTACGATGTAATTTGTATCTTAATTAAAGGAATAAAACAACAATTACTTTGGCAATTTTATTTATTTACACGTTTTAAAAATATACATTTACTACAATCTGTTATTGACTCGTTAGCCTCTGGTTTAGATACTATAATATTGGTAAAATATTTTATCACGTCGGCAATTTTTTAAATATTTTTTTTTTCGAACGTAATGCAACATAGAGCTCTCATCGAACCGAGTATAAAAATAAAATGAATAAAAAAGTTATTATAAATGTAACAATACAATATGTATATTTGTATAATACATTATCTAGATACATGTGGTTAAATACAAATAGTAACATTACAATTAACAAAATATACGTTCTATGAAATAGCTCTTGCACTGTACAAAATGGACGATTGGTAAACATATTAAACATATTATGCTAACTTTTTATAATGTGCAGATACAAAAGTACTTAGGAATTGTACAAGGGAATTATTTAGCAGGACAATTGATACTATATTTTAAAATATATCCCAGTTTCATGAGAGCCCTACATATTTATAACCCAGGAAAAATTACACGAAATAAAATACATTTTCTTGCAATATTTTTTCTTTTTTAATATTCAGAGATGTTTTAGGTTATACATTTAACCTTCACTGAGGTCATTTTTTGATTATTTTTTAATCATTTAACTCGTTGTTTCACAAATGAGATCTGTTTCTGTTAATTTTTTATTGGAAGACTTCGTTAATTATAATATTTTATGAAAGGTATGGATAAAATTATTATTCACTATTTAAAATTATTGAGGTTCTAGAATGTTCTTCATAATGTTCGACATTTGAATTTTAAAAAGTCAGAGCGAGACAGCATGATACACATATCCTCAAAAATCCACAGATAATAGAATATTAATATTATCTAAAGAGAAGTTGAAATTAAATTATTTTCGAGCGTGAATGGGGATTAATTCTAACAAGTTATTTTAAGCGACTTATTCATATAAATACACTAGGAATTTACAATTAATCCTATATTTACATACATAGCAATGTCACAAAGCTTTTTATTTTATCACAGTTCCATTCTTTGCACCCACACTTACATAATCGCTTAAATAGGAAAATTTATGCCATTTATCACTAAAGAAAATAATAACTATTTGAACACAAGCGATAAGTTAAAAAAAATATACGAAAAAATATTAAATTAAAAAAATTCATCACATTTGTACAAAATAAATTTCTCATTCAAAACATATCACAAACAATTTTTTGTCTTTTATTATTTATAACTACATCACATTAGAATAAGGGAGCGAGAATTTAACAAAATTAAAGCGAGGAACACATTATCGACGAAAAAAATACTAAGTGATATCTAGTGTACCGTGTGCTATGCTTATGTTTAAACGAACATTTTGTTTATGGTCACATTTTAAAATGTGTCACATTGATTCTATTATCTATGTCAAAATTCAATCGTCCTTGGGGAAATAGTTTTATTAAAAAAATGATGATGAAGAGAATTAATGTAACTTATTAATTAATACGTTTTAAATGGAAACAATATAAGTGGTTTTTGATAGTATTTGCCCTCATAATGCTGTTTAAACATAAGCTTCATTCAACACTTGTTTTTGCACATTTAAATTTTTTTAGGATACATTAGTTTTTAACAATGTTTTACATAATAAACGACAATTTAAATCGATTGTACACTAGCGTTAATATTTGTTGTTACAACTAAGTCTGAGTATACACTAGATAAGTTTTTCAATGTCAATATAGGCCGGTCACACACTTGCGATTGTTGTAGCCAGTAAGGCCTGTTCAACACTATCGATTGTTGATTATTCAATAACGCCTATAACACACTAGCGAAGATTCCATACGATTTTAATGGGTTGGTGACACATAGTTGACATAAAGACACTTGATTGGTGCACACTAAATAAATAAGGGTGGCTATTCACGTAGGCTGGTTCAGTGTGTGTAGTGATGAATTATTTTTGTAGGCTGGTAGAGTTCTGCTAATAACATCGCATTGAAGTATATCGCTAGTTATAATGGAACAGGTTCAGACTCCTCCTGTTGGCTGCTGTTTCAGCTTCGAGAATTGTCTAAGGCTCACACCAACCTCAGTCTACATATAATAAGGCTGCCGATCAGCCAGTAAAAATCCTTCCTTTGATTAATCTTGCTTGTGGTAGTGAAACAAGTTCAAGATACGCCTTTCTACGCTTCAGCTTTGAATTTCGAGACTCGAGCTAGTGATACACCAACCAGACCATATATTCATAAGGCTTGTGCCACACTATCGACCAGTAAAAATGTTCCTCCTGATTTCTCGCTAGTAATTATGAAATAAGTTCAGAATCCTCCTGCTTTTTGACTTCCGAGAATAGATTTATTATGGCTAGTGACACACCAACTATAGTCACGAGTCATCCATTAGGCTGGTTCACACTATTGATCAGTAAAAATTTTCCCGATTTCTTGCTAGTGAATAGTTATAGTTACTAAACCTCAAGTTTTTCGCTAGTGATAGTGAAATAAGTTCAGAATCCTCCTGTTGATGGGATACTGCTGCTGTTTGAGCTCCGAGAGCGGCTCGTCGTCGTTGCGGATGCAGAAGTAGCTGGTGATCATGCTTCTGCAGATCGGACACTTGTCCAGTTTGGCTGGAATTAGAGAATAAACAATATAAATAAATAAATAATAAAACATTGCTTTGAATATATTAAATTTACGCTTTTTTCTGAGATGTGGTTAATATATCCATATCTTTACTAATATTATAAAGCTGAAGAGTTTGTTTGTTTGAACGCGCTAATCTCAGGAACTACTGGTCCGATTTGAAAAATTCTTTCGGTGTTACATAGCCCATTCATCGAGGAAGGCTATAGGCTATATTATTATATCATCACGCTAAGACCAACAGAAGCGGAACACGCGGGTGAAACCGCGGAGCGCAGCTAGTTAACCATAATAGTAAAGAAACAAGTTATATGCAATATTATAATATAGTGTTAGAAGGATTTGAGTGTGAAACGGAATGTATGCAATGGTAGTATGTGAATTGTGTATGTGTATTTGATTCTTGGGAAAGTGAATGATATATTACAATGCTGTAAAAGTATAGCAAACAAAATGTTTATCCGATCCGATGATATCATACTGTTTCTTTTTCAAGCAAAGTCAAATTAAAGAATCGAATCGAAATCAAAGATAAAACTAAGATTAGAATTTGCTACTTTTCAGCTGGATACTACACAAATATAGCCTGAAGCTAGTAAAAATCTGATACATTTATAATCTCAAAAGAAATATCATTAAAACAATGTTTCCAAACCTTGAAAACCAAACGAACTCTTATATAATTGAGTGCAGCAGAAGGTTGCAAACATTCAGAACACGAGTGACGGATGTATGCGCGTGCGTCGAATTCCGAGTTGATCTTGAGTTTTGTTGATGTGACCTTTGGTGTCACGTTTGATTATGTTTAGAGTTGGGTGCATTTGGAAATTTTTGGCAAAATGATAGTAAAAAGACGTTGATTCATTAGAATAATAGAATTAGGGGTGCGGAATAAATCGAATGCAATACACTCGTAAATGGATTTATTCTGAGGGCTAGGTCAGTTATAAGGGTTTAGACTTTAGGTAATCCTAAGCCTGTTATGAATGCATAATAAATAATAATATGAACGCCAAAGTAAATTTCTATCTAAAAGATTTACACATCACTGAAAAAGTTTCGATGAATTTTTAATTCGAGAGAAGGTTAGAGAAGCCTTCATAAGTGTAAGGGGGGGGGGGGGGTTTACTTTACCTGCAGAAAAGATAATTTTATAACTATATCTGTAATTCATTCAAATATGTAATCGAGATATTACAAAATCTATCTCTTTTTCTAATTCTATTCCATTCACCTAAATAACGAAATAAAAACTTTCCCAAAACATAGCCCTTTGGCTCTGAAAACTGACCCATCACCATAACCAAGATGATGTAAGATCACATCACACTGACCGCAACCTTGCACACGACGAGCATCGAACACGCGACCCGCATACAAACGGCACTGTATAGATTGATTTATGCGCTGAATGCTAATGTAGTGTATGTCGTGAATAAATTAATTGTCTATTTTCCTCAGGTTTTATCTCAGATCGCAGCGATATTGTTGTCTTTGATTTTCTATTTTAAGATGTGATTTTAAATAGAATGTCTGATGGTTTATATTTAAATGAGCTTTAACATCAATGAATTTGCAATATAATAAGAGCTTTGTTGAGAATATTATAAAATGGAACTGATGTAACTGATTTATACTAAACTTAGGGCATATAGAATAATATTAGCGCTACTATAGAATGCAGAATGTGTCCAGGTGCGATCATGGCACAGGGCCTATTTTGTGGTGTACAATGAAGTGCATGTATTGTAATTGTGAGAAGGGTTAATTTTGTTGTATAGAAGATTTGGAGCACAAGGTGGCATGAGCATGGTAAATAAGGTCATAGAACACAGGTTTGTATAGCTTAGTTGATA
Organism: Colias eurytheme; assembly: GCF_061535395.1. Lineage (NCBI taxonomy): Eukaryota > Metazoa > Arthropoda > Insecta > Lepidoptera > Pieridae > Colias > Colias eurytheme. The sequence goes on along the minus strand of NC_142997.1, from coordinate 9,108,163 downwards.
TTGAATATAGTGCACATGTCATAGGGACATTTTAGTGGTGGACAAAAGGTCAAGTGTTGTTCAGCGATCATATTGTGTGATGTGTACTGTGTTCATGCACACAACACGGTTGCCAGCAGTGTGTACACGTACGGTGTGTACCCTTACGTGGCGTGTACCCAAATGGTGTGTACCCTTACGCGGCGTGTACCCTTACGTGGCTTGTACCCAAACGGATTGTACCCAAACGGTGTGTACCCTGACGCGGCTTGTACCCACACCCGGCGTGTACTCTATACTGTGCCCGTGTACTCACGCAAGCAGCGCGCGCAGAGGCACGCGTGGCGGCACGGCAGCAGCGCGCGCGACAGCGGCGCGGCGGCGCACACGCAGCACAGCGCCTCGCCGCCCGCGCGGTACCCCTCGTCCACGTCCGCCATCTCGCCCGACACGTACAGTTGCTGGAATTACGAACGATACTTCTTAAGGGGCTGTTAAGAGCAAATTTAACATGACTGCGTTCTCTTTTACTCCCATACAATTGGACAGTGTGCGCATACGAGAGCGCAATATCACTGTTACTTGGCGGGGCCAGGTCGTAGAAGAAAATAATAAGAAAATATGTGATTTAAGGAAAAGTGTGGGTCATATGCGAAATATATCGTTAGAGTTTCAGGTATGAATATGTTGACTTTGTGTTTTAAATTGCAGACCCGTACGTCAAAAAAATAAAGACATAGAATCGTTTAATGATGATTTTAAGACCAATCTTTGCAATTATTTTCTGTCGAGCCGATTTCGTCCAATTATGTATCGAGTCTGTCCACGTTCTTCGAAATATGATGAATATTAACATATTATTTTTTTTTGATGGGCTAGAATAAATATCTTTTCTTTAAAAACTGCTCAAATAACTTAAATTTGGTGTTGTCAGCTCCTTAGGCCTTAACTACATATTAAAGACATTTTGTAAAAGTAGCTCTTCGCCCACATAGTCTAAAACCGTGACCGCACAGACAGGCGGCTTGCATAGCCCCTAGAGCCTACTGGATTGCACTATGACTACTTGCAAGCGAAAGGCCAAGCGCGCAGTGCGACTGATAACAAACATTTTGTATATAGTTTTTTTATAACAAAAAAATCGCTCTGGTCGCCAAGTAAACCGCCTGTTTGAGTACCCGTGCAGTGGCATCCTTATGCCACTCAAATATTACGATTAAAATGAATGTTTCACCGCGGTAAAAAGAAGCCTATATTACTCTGTAGTCTTCAGACTGTCGCGAGGCAAAAAAACACAACACACGAAATGAAAAGAAGACACAAGTTTTTAATTTTCTTCTCTGATTAAAGCGAATCATACAATTCAAAATGTACAACTACAATAAAAACAAAAGAAGAAATTATAATAAATAGCATCTTTATTATAATCAAAAATACATAAACATTTGTGTAAAAATACTGTAAAAACAAAACAATAATATTTATTGGGTTTTTCTGAGCAGTGTGTGCGTCACTATGTAGAATTAGACATGTAGGAATCTAAATACGTTTACCAAGTAGTTATCAAGAATAAAAAAATGTACGTGGAAATTTTTCGAAAAATAATTAAAATACGTTAAGAACCTAATATGGTAAGTGAAGAATATAAAAATTGGCTAAGTGCAGCTTTTAACTTCTATTAACGTTATTAATTTTATTGCATGATATATCGGACAAAGTGATCGATTTATATGAACCTACAATTACAATTAACTTAATCGTTTGACAAGGTAAAATATAGATAACAATGTTCCAATGGAAAATCAGAAAATTCGAACAAATTAACTTTTCACTATTTGTATTATTAACTTTATAATGTATCTCTGTTACTTTTCAGAGTATTGGAAGATGGAAACAATCCCAAATTTTCAAAACAAAACCATTATAAAATCATAAATAGATTGTTTATTTTTATATTTTTTTAAAAGCAGTGTTTAAAATAAATTCAGTCCTGAAAGATAGATTGTTATTCTATAGGGAAAAGTTTCAGCAGTTTTTTTATAGAAGACAGTAAAAATAAAACATTTACCTTCAAACAAGACAAGTGTCCATTTGCCTGTTTCAAATACTGCGCTATAACCCCGCTCGGCAGCGGGCACTGGTCGTCCTTTATGTGTACTATGCTTATTAGTGCTACCTGGGAAATAAATAACAATCGTTAAGTACAAATCGATCAATACCAATTGAGAAATTTCTCAATAAAAAGTTTACACTAAACTTTAGTCACTAGGCAAAA